>NC_034179.2:5908296-5930796 GCF_002021735.2 Oncorhynchus kisutch | reverse complement strand
TGTCCTTGATTATCTTTTTGGCCTTCCTGTGACATCGGGTGCTGTAGGTGTCCTGGAGGGCAGGTGGTTTGCCCCCGGTGATGTGCGGGGCAGACCACACCACCCTCTAGAGAGCCCTGCGGTTACGGACGGCGTAATTACAGTACCAGGCGGTGTGATACAGTCCGACAGGATGCTCTCAATGGTGCATCTGTAAAAGTTTGTGAGGGTCTTAGGGGCCAAGACACATTTCTTGAGCTTCCTGAGGTTGATGAGGTGATGTTGCACCTTCTTCACAACACTGTCTGTGGGGGGTGGAACCATTTCAGATTGTCAGTGATGTGTACGCCGAGGAACTTGAAGCTTTCCACCTTCTCCACTGTAGCCTGGTCGTTGCTCCCTCTGCTGTTTCCTGAAGTCCACGATCAGCTCCTTAGTTTTGTTGTCGTTGAGGGAGAAGTTATTTTTCTAAATGGTGTTCTGTGCTGTGCTAGTTAGTTTCCTTCTGTAGGACAGAGGCAGGGAGCTCATATATTTTTCTCACCTCTGATAATGCTCTGATGCAGAAATAGTCCTGTCACACAACACCAACCTCTCTCTCACACACACACACACACACACACACACACACACACACACACACACACACACACACACACACACACACACACACACACACACACACACACACACACACACACACACACACACACAGGTTATACACACCAGCCCATGTCACACACACTGGGCAATGTCACACACACACACACCAGCCTCACAGCCTAACACACATCGTCACCAGGGAATGAGTATTACGGCCAAACTAACCCTGTTAAGAACAGTGGACACTGTCTTCATAGAAAATATCTCTGAAAAGACCACTACTTGGCAACTCTTGTAGGATATATGTGTTGAATGAAGTTGAGATTTTCAACGGGCTTTACACCAACAACGGACACATCTATATATCTATAACATTATTATGGGAAGATATTGCCTTTCATTAAGTTGCTCGGATAAATCTGATGTATCTGTCCAAACGCCTCCTAGATAAAGACAAAGGGGTCATCTGTGGAATTGTTTTTTTTTTTTTTTTTTTTTTTACCTTTATTTAACTAGGCAAGTCAGTTAAGAACAAATTCTTATTTTCAATGACGGCCACCTGGTACTGAAATTCAGGGGTCATGGGGGTCATCCTGTGGATATTATTTAAGGTCAGGGGGGGTCATCCTGTGGATATTATTTAAGGTCAGGGGTCAGGGGTTCATCCAGTGGATATTATTTAAGGTCAGGGGTCAGGGGGTCATCCTGTGGATATTCTTTAAAAGCTTTGTCAATACTCTGCTACAGCTGCCAGAGTGCTAGACTCTGCATCCTAAACGGCACCCTCTTCCCTATATAGTGCACTACTTTAGACCAGAGCCCTATGGAACCCTATTCCCTATATAGTGCACTACTTTAGACCAGAGACCTATAGAACCCTGTCCCCTATATAGTGCACTACTTTAGACCAGAGCCCTATGGAACCCTATTCCCCATATAGTGCACTACTTTAGACCAGAGCCCTATGGAACCCTATTCCCTATATAGTGCACTACTTTAGACCAGAGCCCTATGGAACAATATTCCCTAAATAGTGCACTACTTTAGACCAGAGGCCTATGGAACCCTATTCCCTATATATAGTGCACTACTTTAGACCAGAGCCCTATAGAACCCTATTCCCTATATATAGTGTACTACTTTAGACCAGATGCCTATGGAACCCTATTCCCTATATAGTGCACTATTTTTGACCAGGGCTCATAGTGGACTATGTACGTGGGGGGACCGCTCCACTGCACTGAAACCCCACACATCACTCTATGGGAGTAGCCCCATTAGCCAAGCCTTCTCTGTGGGGAGGGGGGAAGGAAGGCCGAGCCCTAAATCGCACCCTATTATATACATAAGGCAATAGGTTTGACCATGACCCATATAGCACTATGTAGAGAATAGAGTGCCATTTGGGACGGAGACAAAGAGGGTAGAGGGGGGAGTTGCTGTCAAAGGCTTAATCCATTTTCAATTTTGCAGGTGTTTAAAGCGCCGCAGAGAGAAAGTCCATTTTTCAGACCTGCCATCTGCAAAGATTTTTCAAACCATTGGTAAAAGCCGATAGTCAAAGTGTTCGGCAATGGAGCGCACACACAAAGGGTGATACTAAAGTACAGAAAGAAGTGTATTTATAGAGTATGAATCACTGCACTTACAGACACGTTGAGAGAAATCTACATGTACCATGTCTTGTTAAGTCTACATGTTTCTCTCAGACAGAATGTACAGTCAGTTACTGGTCATAGGGCTGCATCTGGAAAGGCACACTATTCCCAATATATTGCACTACTTTTGAACAGAGCCCTATGGGCCCTGGCTAAATGTAGTGCACTATATAGGACTTAGGGTGCCATTGAAGACAGTCAGTAAATATGTGCCTCTGTTCTCCATGCTCCAGGTAGTTTAACAGTCTCTGGTTCAGTTAAAGGGTTCATTAGACACGCATCATTACTAGAGGAATACCTCGGCACCCCCCCACTTCCCCCACGTTCCCTCCAGCCAAGCCCCGTCTGATATACCCCCCACCACCCCCACGTTCCCTCCAGCCCAAGACCATCTGATATACCCCCCAACACCCCCTACGGTTCCCTCCAGCCCAAGCCCCGTCTGATATACCCCCCACCACCCCTTACGGTTCCCTCCAGCCCAAGCCCCGTCTGATATACCCCCCACCACCCCCCTACGGTTCCTTCCAGCCCAAGCCCCGTCTGATATACCCCCCACCACCCCCTACGGTTCCCTCCAGCCCAAGCCCCGTCTGATATACCCCCCACCACCCCCTACGGTTCCTTCCAGCCCAAGCCCCGTCTGATATACCCCCCACCACCCCCTACGGTTCCCTCCAGCCCAAGCCCCGTCTGATATACCCCCTGCCACCCCCTACGGATCCCTCCAGCCCAAGCCCCGTCTGACATATTATAATGTATGGTCATGTAGTAAAAAGAATGTGTAGTAAGTGAACATGTTTATAGGTTGATCTGTGGAGAGACACAGACAGATGGCTTTCCTGATGACCCTTCCATCATCCACTGAGCAAGAAGAAGAATGGCTCCATCCCAAACGGGTACCCGGTTTCCTATATAGGGCACTACACAACAAACAAAGTGGACAGTACCATTGACCGGCATCCATCTCCATTCATCCGTGTCCCAGTGCTATTTCAGACCAGTCTCTCTCTCTCTCTCTCTCTCCCCTCCCCACCATGCCTCTTTCTCGTTGATTAGCTGCATTTTGGGTTAGTGAGGACTAATGAGCCTCAGCCTGGTTCACATTAAACACATGATAACAGGAGCACTCTGTGTTTTACCTCCCAGTACGAAAAGTCCAGATGATGCTGGAGAGGGTTGTACAGTTTATACAGCCTGTTGATGCTGGAGAGGGTTGGACAGTTTATACAGCCTGTTGATGCTGTAGAAGGTTGTACAGTTTATACAGCCTGTTGATGCTGGAGAGGGTTGGACAGTTTATACAGCCTGTTGATGCTGTAGAGGGTTGGACAGTTTATACAGCCTGTTGATGCTGTAGAGGGTTGGACAGTTTATACAGCCTGTTGATGCTGTAGAGGGTTGTACAGTTTATACAGCCTGTTGATGCTGTAGAGGGTTGGACAGTTTATACCGCCTGTTGATGCTGTAGAGGGTTGGACAGTTTATACAGCCTGTTGATGCTGTAGAGGGTTGTACAGTTTATACAGCCTGTTGATGCTGGAGAGGGTTGGACAGTTTATACAGCCTGTTGATGCTGTAGAGGGTTGGACAGTTTATACAGCCTGTTGATGATGGAGAGGGTTGGACAGTTTATACAGCCTGTTGATGCTGGAGAGGGTTGTACAGTTTATACAGCCTGTTGATGCTGTAGAGGGTTGTACAGTTTATAGAGCCTGTTGATGCTGTAGAGGGTTGGACAGTTTATACAGCCTGTTGATGCTGTAGAGGGTTGGACAGTTTATACAGCCTGTTGATGCTGTAGAGGGTTGGACAGTTTATACAGCCTGTTGATGCTGTAGAGGGTTGTACAGTTTATACAGCCTGTTGATGCTGGAGAGGGTTGGACAGTTTATACAGCCTGTTGATGCTGGAGAGGGTTGTACAGTTTATACAGCCTGTTGATGCTGGAGAGGGTTGGACAGTTTATACAGCCTGCTGCAATTGCACTATGGACGCTTGTTCGTCTCCTGGTGCACGTGTGTGTGTTCCTGTGTGTGTTGTGTGTGTGTTCCTGTGTGTGTTCCTGTGTGTGTGTGTGTGTGTGTGTGTGTGTGTATCTCTCCTGGTGTGTGCGATCTACGCAGTGTGTGTGAATGTGTGTGTGTGCGTGCGTGCGTGCGTGTGTGTGTGTGTTCCTGCGTGCGTGTGTGTGTGCCCACTTTGCTGCCAGGCCTAATGCCAACTTCGGACTTGTTTTCAATCATTTTCAGGGCTCATTTCACGGGCAAGAAATAAACACTCTAATAACAAATACCGATCCAGTGAATTTGGTACCGTACAGCCACCCATTGTTCATTTGAAATCACTGCATATCTATGCTCTTAAAAATGTGTATAAGTTATACAATATTAAAATCAGCAGCAACCCTGCATTTTTTTGTTTGTATTTTGTATTTATTATGGATCCCCATTAGTTCCTGCCAAGGCAGCAGCTACTCTTCCTGGGGTTTATTATGGATCCTCATTAGTTCCTGCCGAGGCAGCAGCTACTCTTCCTGGGGTTTATTATGGATCCCCATTAGTTCCTGCCAATGCAGCAGCTACTCTTCCTGGGGTTTATTATGGATCCCCATTAGTTCCTGCCAAGGCAGCAGCTACTCTTCCTGGGGTTTATTATGGATCCCCATTAGTTCCTGCCAAGGCAGCAGCTACTCTTCCTGGGGTTTATTATGGATCCACATTAGTTCCTGCCAAGGCAGCAGCTACTCTTCCTGGGGTTTATTATGGATCCCCATTAGTTCCTGCCAAGGCAGCAGCTACTCTTCCTGGGGTTTATTATGGATCCCCATTAGTTCCTGCCAAGGCAGCAGCTACTCTTCCTGGGGTTTATTATGGATCCCCATTAGTTCCTGCCAAGGCAGCAGCTACTCTTCCTGGGGTTTATTATGGATCCACATTAGTTCCTGCCAAGGCAGCAGCTACTCTTCCTGGGGTTTATTATGGATCCCCATTAGTTCCTGCCAAGGCAGCAGCTACTCTTCCTGGGGTTTATTAAGGATCCCCATTAGTTCCTGCCAAGGTAGCAGCTACTCTTCCTGGGGTTTATTATGGATCCCCATTAGTTCCTGTCAAGGCAGCAGCTACTCTTCCTGGGGTTTATTATGGATCCTATTAGTTCCTGTCAAGGCAGCAGCTACTCTTCCTGGGGTTTATTATGGATCCCCAGTAGTTCCTGACAAGGCAGCAGCTACTCTTCCTGGGGTTTATTATGGATCCCCATTAGTTCCTGACAAGGCAGCAGCTACTCTTCCTGGGGTTTATTATGGATCCCCATTAGTTCCTGCCAATGCAGCAGCTACTCTTCCTGGGGTTTATTATGGATCCTCATTAGTTCCTGCCAAGGCAGCAGCTACTCTTCCTGGGGTTTATTATGGATCCCCATTAGTTCCTGCCAAGGCAGCAGCTACTCTTCCTGGGGTTTATTATGGATCCATATTAGTTCCTGCCAATGCAGCAGCTACTCTTCCTGGGGTTTATTATGGATCCCCATTAGTTCCTGTCAGGGCAGCAGCTACTCTTCCTGGGGTTTATTATGGATCCCCATTAGTTCCTGTCAGGGCAGCAGCTACTCTTCCTGGGGTTTATTATGGATCCCCATTAGTTCCTGTCAGGGCAGCAGCTACTCTTCCTGGGGTTTATTATGGATCCCCATTAGTTCCTGCCAAGGCAGCAGCTACTCTTCCTGGGGTTTATTATGGATCCTCATTAGTTCCTGCCAAGGCAGCAGCTACTCTTCCTGGGGGTTTATTATGGATCCTCATTAGTTCCTGCCAAGGCAGCAGCTACTCTTCCTGGGGTTTATTATGGATCCTCATTAGTTCCTGCCAAGGCAGCAGCTACTCTTCCTGGGGTTTATTATGGATCCTCATTAGTTCCTGCCAAGGCAGCAGCTACTCTTCCTGGGGTTTATTATGGATCCTCATTAGTTCCTGCCGAGGCAGCAGCTACTCTTCCTGGGGTTTATTATGGATCCCCATTAGTTCCTGCCAATGCAGCAGCTACTCTTCCTGGGGTTTATTATGGATCCCCATTAGTTCCTGCCAATGCAGCAGCTACTCTTCCTGGGGTTTATTATGGATCCCCATTAGTTCCTGCCAAGGCAGCAGCTACTCTTCCTGGGGTTTATTATGGATCCCCATTAGTTCCTGCCAAGGCAGCAGCTACTCTTCCTGGGGTTTATTATGGATCCACATTAGTTCCTGCCAAGGCAGCAGCTACTCTTCCTGGGGTTTATTATGGATCCCCATTAGTTCCTGCCAAGGCAGCAGCTACTCTTCCTGGGGTTTATTAAGGATCCCCATTAGTTCCTGCCAAGGTAGCAGCTACTCTTCCTGGGGTTTATTATGGATCCCCATTAGTTCCTGTCAAGGCAGCAGCTACTCTTCCTGGGGTTTATTATGGATCCCCATTAGTTCCTGTCAAGGCAGCAGCTACTCTTCCTGGGGTTTATTATGGATCCCCAGTAGTTCCTGACAAGGCAGCAGCTACTCTTCCTGGGGTTTATTATGGATCCCCATTAGTTCCTGACAAGGCAGCAGCTACTCTTCCTGGGGTTTATTATGGATCCCCATTAGTTCCTGCCAATGCAGCAGCTACTCTTCCTGGGGTTTATTATGGATCCTCATTAGTTCCTGCCAAGGCAGCAGCTACTCTTCCTGGGGTTTATTATGGATCCCCATTAGTTCCTGCCAAGGCAGCAGCTACTCTTCCTGGGGTTTATTATGGATCCCCATTAGTTCCTGCCAATGCAGCAGCTACTCTTCCTGGCGTTTATTATGGATCCCCATTAGTTCCTGTCAGGGCAGCAGCTACTCTTCCTGGGGTTTATTATGGATCCCCATTAGTTCCTGTCAGGGCAGCAGCTACTCTTCCTGGGGTTTATTATGGATCCCCATTAGTTCCTGTCAGGGCAGCAGCTACTCTTCCTGGGGTTTATTATGGATCCCCATTAGTTCCTGCCAAGGCAGCAGCTACTCTTCCTGGGGTTTATTATGGATCCTCATTAGTTCCTGCCAAGGCAGCAGCTACTCTTCCTGGGGGTTTATTATGGATCCTCATTAGTTCCTGCCAAGGCAGCAGCTACTCTTCCTGGGGTTTATTATGGATCCTCATTAGTTCCTGCCAAGGCAGCAGCTACTCTTCCTGGGGTTTATTATGGATCCTCATTAGTTCCTGCCAAGGCAGCAGCTACTCTTCCTGGGGTTTATTATGGATCCTCATTAGTTCCTGCCAAGGCAGCAGCTACTCTTCCTGGGGTTTATTATGGATCCCCATTAGTTCCTGCCAAGGCAGCAGCTACTCTTCCTGGGGTTTATTATGGATCCCCATTAGTTCCTGCCAAGGCAGCAGCTACTCTTCCTGGGGTTTATTATGGATCCCCATTAGTTCCTGTCAGGGCAGCAGCTACTCTTCCTGGGGTTTATTATGGATCCCCATTAGTTCCTGCCAAGGCAGCAGCTACTCTTCCTGGGGTTTATTATGGATCCCCAAGAGCCAAGTCAACAGCTACTCTTCCTGGGGTTTATTATGGATCCCCATTTAGTTCCTGCCGAGGCAGCAGCTACTCTTCCTGGGGTTTATTAAGGATCCCCATTAGTTCCTGCCAAGGCAGCAGCTACTCTTCCTGGGGTTTATTATGGATCCCCATTAGTTCCTGCCAAGGCAGCAGCTACTCTTCCTGGGGTTTATTATGGATCCCCATTAGTTCCTGCCAAGGCAGCAGCTACTCTTCCTGGGGTTTATTATGGATCCCCATTAGTTCCTGCCAATGCAGCAGCTACTCTTCCTGGGGTTTATTATGGATCCCCATTAGTTCCTGCCAATGCAGCAGCTACTCTTCCTGGGGTTTATTATGGATCCCCATTAGTTCCTGCCAAGGTAGCAGCTACTCTTCCTGGGGTTTATTATGGATCCCCATTAGTTCCTGTCAAGGCAGCAGCTACTCTTCCTGGGGTTTATTATGGATCCCCATTAGTTCCTGTCAAGGCAGCAGCTACTCTTCCTGGGGTTTATTATGGATCCCCAGTAGTTCCTGACAAGGCAGCAGCTACTCTTCCTGGGGTTTATTATGGATCCCCATTAGTTCCTGACAAGGCAGCAGCTACTCTTCCTGGGGTTTATTATGGATCCCCATTAGTTCCTGCCAATGCAGCAGCTACTCTTCCTGGGGTTTATTATGGATCCTCATTAGTTCCTGCCAAGGCAGCAGCTACTCTTCCTGGGGTTTATTATGTATCCCCATTAGTTCCTGCCAAGGCAGCAGCTACTCTTCCTGGGGTTTATTATGGATCCCCATTAGTTCCTGCCAATGCAGCAGCTACTCTTCCTGGGGTTTATTATGGATCCCCATTAGTTCCTGTCAGGGCAGCAGCTACTCTTCCTGGGGTTTATTATGGATCCCCATTAGTTCCTGTCAGGGCAGCAGCTACTCTTCCTGGGGTTTATTATGGATCCCCATTAGTTCTTGTCAGGGCAGCAGCTACTCTTCCTGGGGTTTATTATGGATCCCCATTAGTTCCTGCCAAGGCAGCAGCTACTCTTCCTGGGGTTTATTATGGATCCTCATTAGTTCCTGCCAAGGCAGCAGCTACTCTTCCTGGGGGTTTATTATGGATCCTCATTAGTTCCTGCCAAGGCAGCAGCTACTCTTCCTGGGGTTTATTATGGATCCTCATTAGTTCCTGCCAAGGCAGCAGCTACTCTTCCTGGGGTTTATTATGGATCCTCATTAGTTCCTGCCAAGGCAGCAGCTACTCTTCCTGGGGTTTATTATGGATCCTCATTAGTTCCTGCCAAGGCAGCAGCTACTCTTCCTGGGGTTTATTATGGATCCCCATTAGTTCCTGCCAAGGTAGCAGCTACTCTTCCTGGGGTTTATTATGGATCCCCATTAGTTCCTGTCAAGGCAGCAGCTACTCTTCCTGGGGTTTATTATGGATCCCCATTAGTTCCTGTCAAGGCAGCAGCTACTCTTCCTGGGGTTTATTATGGATCCCCAGTAGTTCCTGACAAGGCAGCAGCTACTCTTCCTGGGGTTTATTATGGATCCCCATTAGTTCCTGACAAGGCAGCAGCTACTCTTCCTGGGGTTTATTATGGATCCCCATTAGTTCCTGCCAATGCAGCAGCTACTCTTCCTGGGGTTTATTATGGATCCTCATTAGTTCCTGCCAAGGCAGCAGCTACTCTTCCTGGGGTTTATTATGGATCCCCATTAGTTCCTGCCAAGGCAGCAGCTACTCTTCCTGGGGTTTATTATGGATCCCCATTAGTTCCTGCCAATGCAGCAGCTACTCTTCCTGGGGTTTATTATGGATCCCCATTAGTTCCTGTCAGGGCAGCAGCTACTCTTCCTGGGGTTTATTATGGATCCCCATTAGTTCCTGTCAGGGCAGCAGCTACTCTTCCTGGGGTTTATTATGGATCCCCATTAGTTCCTGTCAGGGCAGCAGCTACTCTTCCTGGGGTTTATTATGGATCCCCATTAGTTCCTGCCAAGGCAGCAGCTACTCTTCCTGGGGTTTATTATGGATCCTCATTAGTTCCTGCCAAGGCAGCAGCTACTCTTCCTGGGGGTTTATTATGGATCCTCATTAGTTCCTGCCAAGGCAGCAGCTACTCTTCCTGGGGTTTATTATGGATCCTCATTAGTTCCTGCCAAGGCAGCAGCTACTCTTCCTGGGGTTTATTATGGATCCTCATTAGTTCCTGCCAAGGCAGCAGCTACTCTTCCTGGGGTTTATTATGGATCCTCATTAGTTCCTGCCAAGGCAGCAGCTACTCTTCCTGGGGTTTATTATGGATCCCCATTAGTTCCTGCCAAGGCAGCAGCTACTCTTCCTGGGGTTTATTATGGATCCCCATTAGTTCCTGCCAAGGCAGCAGCTACTCTTCCTGGGGTTTATTATGGATCCCCATTAGTTCCTGTCAGGGCAGCAGCTACTCTTCCTGGGGTTTATTATGGATCCCCATTAGTTCCTGCCAAGGCAGCAGCTACTCTTCCTGGGGTTTATTATGGATCCCCACTAGCCAAGTCAACAGCTACTCTTCCTGGGGTTTATTATGGATCCCCATTTAGTTCCTGCCGAGGCAGCAGCTACTCTTCCTGGGGTTTATTAAGGATCCCCATTAGTTCCTGCCAAGGCAGCAGCTACTCTTCCTGGGGTTTATTATGGATCCCCATTAGTTCCTGCCAAGGCAGCAGCTACTCTTCCTGGGGTTTATTATGGATCCCCATTAGTTCCTGCCAAGGCAGCAGCTACTCTTCCTGGGGTTTATTATGGATCCCCATTAGTTCCTGCCAATGCAGCAGCTACTCTTCCTGGGGTTTATTATGGATCCCCATTAGTTCCTGCCAATGCAGCAGCTACTCTTCCTGGGGTTTATTATGGATCCCCATTAGTTCCTGCCAAGACAGCAGCTACTCTTCCTGGGGTTTATTATGGATCCTCATTAGTTCCTGCCGAGGCAGCAGCTACTCTTCCTGGGGTTTATTATGGATCCCCATTAGTTCCTGCCAAGGCAGCAGCTACTCTTCCTGGGGTTTATTATGGATCCTCATTAGTTCCTGCCAAGGCAGCAGCTACTCTTCCTGGGGGTTTATTATGGATCCTCATTAGTTCCTGCCAAGGCAGCAGCTACTCTTCCTGGGGTTTATTATGGATCCTCATTAGTTCCTGCCAAGGCAGCAGCTACTCTTCCTGGGGTTTATTATGGATCCTCATTAGTTCCTGCCAAGGCAGCAGCTACTCTTCCTGGGGTTTATTATGGATCCTCATTAGTTCCTGCCAAGGCAGCAGCTACTCTTCCTGGGGTTTATTATGGATCCCCATTAGTTCCTGCCAAGGCAGCAGCTACTCTTCCTGGGGTTTATTATGGATCCACATTAGTTCAGGCCAAGGCAGCAGCTACTCTTCCTGGGGTTTATTATGGATCCCCATTAGTTCCTGCCAAGGCAGCAGCTACTCTTCCTGGGGTTTATTAAGGATCCCCATTAGTTCCTGCCAAGGTAGCAGCTACTCTTCCTGGGGTTTATTATGGATCCCCATTAGTTCCTGTCAAGGCAGCAGCTACTCTTCCTGGGGTTTATTATGGATCCCCATTAGTTCCTGTCAAGGCAGCAGCTACTCTTCCTGGGGTTTATTATGGATCCCCAGTAGTTCCTGACAAGGCAGCAGCTACTCTTCCTGGGGTTTATTATGGATCCCCATTAGTTCCTGACAAGGCAGCAGCTACTCTTCCTGGGGTTTATTATGGATCCCCATTAGTTCCTGCCAATGCAGCAGCTACTCTTCCTGGGGTTTATTATGGATCCTCATTAGTTCCTGCCAAGGCAGCAGCTACTCTTCCTGGGGTTTATTATGGATCCCCATTAGTTCCTGCCAAGGCAGCAGCTACTCTTCCTGGGGTTTATTATGGATCCCCATTAGTTCCTGCCAATGCAGCAGCTACTCTTCCTGGGGTTTATTATGGATCCCCATTAGTTCCTGTCAGGGCAGCAGCTACTCTTCCTGGGGTTTATTATGGATCCCCATTAGTTCCTGTCAGGGCAGCAGCTACTCTTCCTGGGGTTTATTATGGATCCCCATTAGTTCCTGTCAGGGCAGCAGCTACTCTTCCTGGGGTTTATTATGGATCCCCATTAGTTCCTGCCAAGGCAGCAGCTACTCTTCCTGGGGTTTATTATGGATCCTCATTAGTTCCTGCCAAGGCAGCAGCTACTCTTCCTGGGGGTTTATTATGGATCCTCATTAGTTCCTGCCAAGGCAGCAGCTACTCTTCCTGGGGTTTATTATGGATCCTCATTAGTTCCTGCCAAGGCAGCAGCTACTCTTCCTGGGGTTTATTATGGATCCTCATTAGTTCCTGCCAAGGCAGCAGCTACTCTTCCTGGGGTTTATTATGGATCCTCATTAGTTCCTGCCAAGGCAGCAGCTACTCTTCCTGGGGTTTATTATGGATCCCCATTAGTTCCTGCCAAGGCAGCAGCTACTCTTCCTGGGGTTTATTATGGATCCCCATTAGTTCCTGCCAAGGCAGCAGCTACTCTTCCTGGGGTTTATTATGGATCCCCATTAGTTCCTGTCAGGGCAGCAGCTACTCTTCCTGGGGTTTATTATGGATCCCCATTAGTTCCTGCCAAGGCAGCAGCTACTCTTCCTGGGGTTTATTATGGATCCCCACTAGCCAAGTCAACAGCTACTCTTCCTGGGGTTTATTATGGATCCCCATTTAGTTCCTGCCGAGGCAGCAGCTACTCTTCCTGGGGTTTATTAAGGATCCCCATTAGTTCCTGCCAAGGCAGCAGCTACTCTTCCTGGGGTTTATTATGGATCCCCATTAGTTCCTGCCAAGGCAGCAGCTACTCTTCCTGGGGTTTATTATGGATCCCCATTAGTTCCTGCCAAGGCAGCAGCTACTCTTCCTGGGGGTTTATTATGGATCCCCATTAGTTCCTGCCAAGGCAGCAGCTACTCTTCCTGGGGTTTATTATGGATCCCCATTAGTTCCTGCCAAGGCAGCAGCTACTCTTCCTGGGGTTTATTATGGATCCCCATTAGTTCCTGCCAAGGCAGCAGCTACTCTTCCTGGGGTTTATTATGGATCCCCATTAGTTCCTGCCAAGGCAGCAGCTACTCTTCCTGGGGTTTATTATGGATCCCCATTAGTTCCTGCCAAGGCAGCAGCTACTCTTCCTGGGGTTTATTATGGATCCCCATTAGTTCCTGTCAGGGCAGCAGCTACTCTTCCTGGGGTTTATTATGGATCCCCATTAGTTCCTGCCAAGGCAGCAGCTACTCTTCCTGGGGTTTATTATGGATCCCCACTAGCCAAGTCAACAGCTACTCTTCCTGGGGTTTATTATGGATCCCCATTTAGTTCCTGCCGAGGCAGCAGCTACTCTTCCTGGGGTTTATTAAGGATCCCCATTAGTTCCTGCCAAGGCAGCAGCTACTCTTCCTGGGGTTTATTATGGATCCCCATTAGTTCCTGCCAAGGCAGCAGCTACTCTTCCTGGGGTTTATTATGGATCCCCATTAGTTCCTGCCAAGGCAGCAGCTACTCTTCCTGGGGTTTATTATGGATCCCCATTAGTTCCTGCCAAGGCAGCAGCTACTCTTCCTGGGGTTTATTATGGATCCCCACTAGCCAAGGCAGCAGCTACTCTTCCTGGGGTTTATTATGGATCCCCATTTAGTTCCTGCCGAGGCAGCAGCTACTCTTCCTGGGGTTTATTAAGGATCCCCATTAGTTCCTGCCGAGGCAGCAGCTACTCTTCCTGGGGTTTATTATGGATCCCCATTAGTTCCTGTCAAGGCAGCAGCTACTCTTCCTGGTGGTTTATTATGGATCACCATTAGTTCCTGTCAGGGCAGCAGCTACTCTTCCTGGTGGTTTATTATGGATCCCCATTAGTTCCTGCCAAGGCAGCAGCTACTCTTCCTGGGGTTTATTATGGATCCCCATTAGTTCCTGCCGAGGCAGCAGCTACTCTTCCTGTGGTTTATTATGGATCCCCATTAGTTCCTGCCGAGGCAGCAGCTACTCTTCCTGGGGTTTATTATGGATCCCCATTAGTTCCTGTCAAGGCAGCTACTCTTCCTGGGGTTTATTATGGATCCCCATTAGTTCCTGTCAGGGCAGCAGCTACTCTTCCTGGGGTTTATTATGGATCCCCATTAGTTCCTGCCGAGGCAGCAGCTACTCTTCCTGGGGTTTATTATGGATCCCCATTAGTTCCTGTCAAGGCAGCAGCTACTCTTCCTGGGGTTTATTATGGATCCCCATTAGTTCCTGCCAAGGCAGCAGCTACTCTTCCTGGGGTTTATTATGGATCCCCATTAGTTCCTGCCAAGGCAGCTACTACTCTTCCTGGGGTTTATTATGGATCCCCATTAGTTCCTGCCAAGGCAGCAGCTACTCTTCCTGGGGTTTATTATGGATCCCCATTAGTTCCTGCCAAGGCAGCAGCTACTCTTCCTGGGGTTTATTAAGGATCCCCATTAGTTCCTGCCGAGGCAGCAGCTACTCTTCCTGGGGTTTATTAAGGATCCCCATTAGTTCCTGCCGAGGCAGCAGCTACTCTTCCTGGGGTTTATTATGGATCCCCATTAGTTCCTGCCGAGGCAGCAGCTACTCTTCCTGGGGTTTATTAAGGATCCCCATTAGTTCCTGCCGAGGCAGCAGCTACTCTTCCTGGGGTTTATTATGGATCCCCATTAGTTCCTGCCGAGGCAGCAGCTACTCCTCCTGGGGTTTATTAAGGATCCCCATTAGTTCCTGCCGAGGCAGCAGCTACTCTTCCTGGGGTTTATTATGGATCCCCATTAGTTCCTGCCAAGGCAGCAGCTACTCTTCCTGGGGTTTATTATGGATCCCCATTAGTTCCTGACAAGGCAGCAGCTACTCTTCCTGGGGTTTATTATGGCTCCCCATTAGTTCCTGCCAAGGCAGCAGCTACTCTTCCTGGGGTTTATTTTGGATCCCCATTAGTTCCTGCCAAGGCAGCAGCTACTCTTCCTGGGGTTTATTATGGATCCCCATTAGTTCCTGCCAAGGCAGCAGCTACTCTTCCTGGGGTTTATTAAGGATCCCCATTAGTTCCTGCCGAGGCAGCAGCTACTCTTCCTGGGGTTTATTAAGGATCCCCATTAGTTCCTGCCGAGGCACCAGCTACTCTTCCTGGGGTTTATTAAGGATCCCCATTAGTTCCTGCCGAGGCAGCAGCTACTCTTCCTGGGGTTTATTATGGATCCCCATTAGTTCCTGCCGAGGCAGCAGCTACTCTTCCTGGGGTTTATTAAGGATCCCCATTAGTTCCTGCCAAGGCAGCAGCTACTCTTCCTGGGGTTTATTTTGGATCCCCATTAGTTCCTGCCAAGGCAGCAGCTACTCTTCCTGGGGTTTATTATGGATCCCCATTAGTTCCTGCCAAGGCAGCAGCTACTCTTCCTGGGATTTATTATGGATCCCCATTAGTTCCTGCCAAGGCAGCAGCTACTCTTCCTGGGGTTTATTATGGATCCCCACTAGTTCCTGCCGAGGCAGCAGCTACTCTTCCTGGGGTTTATTATGGATCCCCATTAGTTCCTGCCGAGGCAGCAGCTACTCTTCCTGGGGTTTATTATGGATCCCCATTAGTTCCTGCCGAGGCAGCAGCTACTCTTCCTGGGGTTTATTATGGATCCCCATTAGTTCCTGTCAAGGCAGCAGCTACTCTTCCTGGGGTTTATTATGGATCCCCATTAGTTCCTGTCAAGGCAGCAGCTACTCTTCCTGGGGTTTATTATGGATCCCCATTAGTTCCTGTCAAGGCAGCAGCTACTCTTCCTGGGGTTTATTATGGATCCCCATTAGTTTCTGCCAAGGCAGCAGCTACTCTTCCTGGGGTTTATTATGGATCCCCATTAGTTCCTGTCAAGGCAGCAGCTACTCTTCCTGGGGTTTATTATGGATCCCCATTAGTTCCTGTCAAGGCAGCAGCTACTCTTCCTGGGGTTTATTGTGGATCCCCATTAGTTCCTGCCAAGGTAGCAGCTACTCTTCCTGGGGTTTATTGTGGATCCCCATTAGTTCCTGTCAAGGCAGCAGCTACTCTTCCTGGGGTTTATTGTGGATCCCCATTAGTTCCTGCCAAGGCAGCAGCTACTCTTCCTGGGGTTTATTATGGATCCCCATTAGTTCCTGTCAAGGCAGCAGCTACTCTTCCTGGGGTTTATTATGGATCCCAATTAGTTCCTGTCAAGGCAGCAGCTACTCTTCCTGGGGTTTATTATGGATCCCCATTAGTTCCTGTCAAGGCAGCAGCTACTCTTCCTGGGGTTTATTGTGGATCCCCATTAGTTCCTGTCAAGGCAGCAGCTACTCTTCCTGGGGTTTATTATGGATCCCCATTAGTTCCTGTCAAGGCAGCAGCTACTCTTCCTGGGGTTTATTATGGATCCCCATTTAGTTCCTGTCAAGGCAGCAGCTACTCTTCCTGGGGTTTATTATGGATCCCCATTAGTTCCTGCCAAGGCAGCAGCTACTCTTCCTGGGGTTTATTACGGATCCCCATTAGTTCCTGTCAAGGCAGCAGCTACTCTTCCTGGGGTTTATTATGGATCCCCATTAGTTCCTGCCAAGGCAGCAGCTACTCTTCCTGGGGTTTATTATCAATCCCCATTAGTTCCTGCCAAGGCAGCAGCTACTCTTCCTGGGGTTTATTGTGGATCCCCATTAGTTCCTGCCAAGGCAGCAGCTACTCTTCCTGGGGTTTATTATGGATCCACATTAGTTCCTGCCAAGGCAGCAGCTACTTTTCCTGGGGTTTATTATGGATCCCCATTAGTTCCTGCCAAGGTAGCAGCTACTCTTCCTGGGGTTTATTGTGGATCCCCATTAGTTCCTGTTAAGGCAGCAGCTACTCTTCCTGGAGTTTATTATGGATCCCCATTTAGTTCCTGTTAAGGCAGCAGCTACTCTTCCTGGAGTTTATTATGGATCCCCATTAGTTCCTGTCAAGGCAGCAGCTACTCTTCCTGGGGTTTATTATGGATCCCCATTAGTTCCTGTCAAGGCAGCAGCTACTCTTCCTGGGGTTTATTATGGATCCCCATTAGTTCCTGACAAGGCAGCAGCTACTCTTCCTGGGGTTTATTATGGATCCCCATTAGTTCCTGTCAAGGCAGCAGCTACTCTTCCTGGGGTTTATTGTGGATCCCCATTAGTTCCTACCAAGGCAGCAGCTACTCTTCCTGGGGTTTATTGTGGATCCCCATTAGTTCCTACCAAGGCAGCAGCTACTCTTCCTGGGGTTTATTATGGATCCCCATTACTTCCTGACAAGGCAGCAGCTACTTTTCCTGGGGTTTATTATCAATCCCCATTAGTTCCTGTCAAGGCAGCAGCTACTCTTCCTGGGGTTTATTATGGATCCCCATTAGTTCCTGCCAAGGCAGCAGCTACTCTTCCTGGGGTTTATTATCAATCCCCATTAGTTCCTGCCAAGGCAGCAGCTACTCTTCCTTGGGTTTATTGTGGATCCCCATTAGTTCCTGCCAAGGCAGCAGCTACTCTTCCTGGGGTTTATTGTGGATCCCCATTAGTTCCTGCCAAGGCAGCAGCTACTCTTCCTGGGGTTTATTATGGATCCACATTAGTTCCTGCCAAGGCAGCAGCTACTCTTCCTGGGGTTTATTATGGATCCCCATTAGTTCCTGTCAAGGCAGCAGCTACTCTTCCTGGGGTTTATTATGGATCCCCATTAGTTCCTGTCAAGGCAGCAGCTACTCTTCCTGGGGTTTATTATGGATCCCCATTAGTTCCTGTCAAGGCAGCAGCTACTCTTCCTGGGGTTTATTGTGGATCCCCATTAGTTCCTGTCAAGGCAGCAGCTACTCTTCCTGGGGTTTATTATGGATCCCCATTAGTTCCTGTCAAGGCAGCAGCTACTCTTCCTGGGGTTTATTATGGATCCCCATTTAGTTCCTGTCAAGGCAGCAGCTACTCTTCCTGGGGTTTATTATGGATCCCCATTAGTTCCTGCCAAGGCAGCAGCTACTCTTCCTGGGGTTTATTATGGATCCCCATTAGTTCCTGTCAAGTAAGCAGTTACTCTTCCTGGGGTTTATTATGGATCCCCATTAGTTCCTGACAAGGCAGCAGCTACTCTTCCTGGGGTTTATTATGGATCCCCATTAGTTCCTGTCAAGGCAGCAGCTACTCTTCCTGGGGTTTATTGTGGATCCCCATTAGTTCCTACCAAGGCAGCAGCTACTCTTCCTGGGGTTTATTGTGGATCCCCATTAGTTCCTACCAAGGCAGCAGCTACTCTTCCTGGGGTTTATTATGGATCCCCATTAGTTCCTGACAAGGCAGCAGCTACTCTTCCTGGGGTTTATTGTGGATCCCCATTAGTTCCTGTCAAGGCAGCAGCTACTCTTCCTGGGGTTTATTATGGATCCCCATTAGTTCCTGCCAAGGCAGCAGCTACTCTTCCTGGGGTTTATTATCAATCCCCATTAGTTCCTGCCAAGGCAGCAGCTACTCTTCCTTGGGTTTATTGTGTCTATCCCCATTAGTTCCTGCCAAGGCAGCAGCTACTCTTCCTGGGGTTTATTGTGGATCCCCATTAGTTCCTGCCAAGGCAGCAGCTACTCTTCCTGGGGTTTATTATGGATCCACATTAGTTCCTGCCAAGGCAGCAGCTACTTTTCCTGGGGTTTATTATGGATCCCCATTAGTTCCTGCCAAGGAAGCGGCTACTCGTTCTGGGGTTTATTATGGATCCCCATTAGTTCCTGCCAAGGAAGCGGCTACTCGTTCTGGGGTCCAGCAAAATGTAGGTCGTTATACAATTTGAAAATCCTTACAATATATTCAAAACACATTAAGTGTGTTCCCTCAGACCACTACTCTACTACCACTACTCTACAATACATTAAGTGTGTTCCCTCAGACCACTACTCTACTACCACTACTCTACAATACATTAAGTGTGTTCCCTCAGACCACTACTCTACTACCACTACTCTACAATACATTAAGTGTGTTCCCTCAGACCACTACTCTACTACCACTACTCTACAATACATTAAGTGTGTTCCCTCAGACCACTACTCTACTACCACTACTCTACAATACATTAAGTGTGTTCCCTCAGACCACTACTCTACCACCACTACTCTACAATACATTAAGTGTGCTCCCTCAGACCACTACTCTACTACCACTACTCTACAATACATTAAGTGTGTTCCCTCAGACCACTACTCTACTACCACTACTCTACAATACATTAAGTGTGTTCCCTCAGACCACTACTCTACTACCACTACTCTACAATACATTAAGTGTGTTCCCTCAGACCACTACTCTACTACCACTACTCTACAATACATTAAGTGTGTTCCCTCAGACCACTACGCTACTACCACTACTCTACAATACATTAAGTGTGTTCCATCAGACCACTACTCTACTACCACTACTCTACAATACATTAAGTGTGTTCCCTCAGACCACTACTCTACTACCACTACTCTACAATACATTAAGTGTGTTCCCTCAGACCACTACTCTACTACCACTACTCTACAATACATTAAGTGTGTTCCCTCAGACCACTACTCTACTACCACTACTCTACAATACATTAAGTGTGTTCCCTCAGACCACTACTCTACTACCACTACTCTACAATACATTAAGTGTGTTCCCTCAGACCACTACTCTACTACCACTACTCTACAATACATTAAGTGTGTTCCCTCAGACCACTACTCTACTACCACTACTCTACAATACATTAAGTGTGTTCCCTCAGACCACTACTCTACTACCACTACTCTACAATACATTAAGTGTGTTCCCTCAGACGACTACTCTACTACCACTACTCTACAATACATTAAGTGTGTTCCCTCAGACCACTACTCTACTACCACTACTCTACAATACATTAAGTTTGTTCCCTCAGACCACTACTCTACTACCACTACTCTACAATACATTAAGTGTGTTCCCTCAGACCACTACTCTACTACCACTACTCTACAATACATTACGTGTGTTCCCTCAGACCACTACTCTACTACCACTACTCTACAATACATTAAGTATGTTCCCTCAGACCACTACTCTACTACCACTACTCTACAATACATTAAGTGTGTTCCCTCAGACCACTACTCTACTACCACTACTCTACAATACATTAAGTGTGTTCCCTCAGACCACTACTCTACTACCACTACTCTACAATACATTAAGTGTGTTCCCTCAGACCACTATTCTACTACCACTACTCTACAATACATTAAGTGTGTTCCCTCAGACCACTACTCTACTACCACTACTCTACAATACATTAAGTGTGTTCCCTCAGACCACTACTCTACTACCACTACTCTACAATACATTAAGTGTGTTCCCTCAGACCACTACTCTACTACCACTACTCTACAATACATTAAGTGTGTTCCCTCAGACCACTACTCTACTACCACTACTCTACAATACATTAAGTGTGTTCCCTCAGACCACTACACTACTACCACTACTCTACAATACATTAAGTGTGTTCCCTCAGACCACTACTCTACTACCACTACTCTACAATACATTAAGTGTGTTCCCTCAGACCACTACTCTACTACCACTACTCTACAATACATTACGTGTGTTCCCTCAGACCACTACTCTACTACCACTACTCTACAATACATTAAGTGTGTTCCCTCAGACCACTACTCTACTACCACTACTCTACAATACATTACGTGTGTTCCCTCAGACCACTACTCTACTACCACTACTCTACAATACATTAAGTGTGTTCCCTCAGACCACTACTCTACTACCACTACTCTACAATACATTACGTGTGTTCCCTCAGACCACTACTCTACTACCACTACTCTACAATACATTAAGTGTGTTCCCTCAGACCACTACTCTACTACCACTACTCTACAATACATTAAGTGTGTTCCCTCAGACCACTACTCTACTACCACATATCAACGATACAAACTCCACGTGTTGTGTTACCAGGTAAAGAGATCTCTGTTGATGAACCTTTTACTGCCGTGGGCTACATCAGGGGGACATAGCGGGATTTTTGGTCGTCTTAAAATAAATCTACTTTGTAACAGAAGTATCTGTCATGAATATTACCGAAGGTGGCTCCCCTTCTTGTTCGGGTGGCGCTCGGCGGTCGCAGTCGCCGGTCTACTAGCTGCCACTGATCCTTTGTTCTGTGTTCGTTTGGTTTTGTCTAATTGGTTTCACCTGTTTATTGTTTGGTTGTTAGGGTGGGGTTATTTAAGTTCGTTTAGCCCGCTTCTGTTTGTGTGGGCTTGTTCTTCTGTATTTGTGAGAGGTGTTAGTGTTTTGTTGGGTTTTCTCGCTGTCCTGGTATTTTTACCTAAGGGTACTTATTGTAGTAATAGTTACGCCTGTGTTGGGTATAACTATTTTGTTATTTTTGTTTTTGGACATTAAAGCGTGTTTTTTCCCACATCCTTTGCTCTCTGCGCCTGACTCCACACCCATTCACTCATTGAGCGTTACTGACTCCACACCCATTCACTCATTGAGCGTTACTGACTCCACACCCATTCACTCATTGAGCGTTACTGACTCCACACCCATTCACTCATTGAGCGTTACTGACTCCACACCCATTCACTCATTGAGCGTTACTGACTCCACACCCATTCACTCATTGAGCGTTACTGACTCCACACCCATTCACTCATTGAGCGTACTGACTCCACACCCATTCACTCATTGAGCGTTACAGTATCCACCTCACACACACGGTTATGGGTTTAAAATACAGACGACACCTGTACCATGTCAGATATATAGAGTTGACATGTATTACAATTAGAGTTTACATCCCAATATTACACTTTATATACATCACATGAAGACTGAGATGTAACAAAGTCCGTTTGACATAGAAACACCCGGATTTTTGGCCACTTTAAAAAAAACAATGTTTATTAATTATATATTTGACAAATATATAAAAATAAATATGTCTGTGTATTTAGTGGGGGAAAAGACATTTGTGGCACTATTATGAAACAGCTTAAAAGTACTTCTGGCCAAAGGCAAACTCCTTCTCTAAAAACCATTAACCCAGATGAAGTAGTCACCATTGTATGATGAGCTCTGAGATCACAGGGTTCCCTCGGTCTTTGAATCAGACCACATGCGCTTTGAAATACAAAATACAAATGTGTCTGACGTCCTTATAGGCTCTTTTCAAGTTCCAGCGTTCAGAGCATCATACAACATCATACAAAAGTGTTCAGTCATGTTTTAACCTACATTTTTCAACTGCCAAGATGAGAGCTATTTTTGCAACTTTCAAGTGTCTCATCTTGACAGTGTTTTGATAGGAAAGTGGGGAACATGTCTTGTCTTGATAGGAAAGGTAGCCTAGTGGTTAGAGCGTTGAACTAGTAACCGAAAGGTAGCCTAGTGGTTAGAGCGTTGAACTAGTAACCGAAAGGTAGCCTAGTGGTTAGAGCGTTGAACTAGTAACTGAAAGGTAGCCTAGTGGTTAGAGCGTTGAACTAGTAACCGAAAGGTAGCCTAGTGGTTAGAGCGTTGAACTAGTAACCGAAAGGTAGCCTAGTGGTTAGAGCGTTGAACTAGTAACCGAAAGGTAGCCTAGTGGTTAGAGCGTTGAACTAGTAACCGAAAGGTAGCCTAGTGGTTAGAGC
>NC_034179.2:5738296-5905796 GCF_002021735.2 Oncorhynchus kisutch | reverse complement strand
GAGAGAGAGAGAGACAGAGAGAGAGAGAGAGAGAGACAGAGAGAGAGAGAGAAAGAGAGAGAGGGAGAGAGACAGAGAGAGAGAGAGAGAGAGAGAGAGAGAGAGAGAGAGAGACAGAGAGAGAGAGAGAGAGAGAGAGAGAGAGAGAGAGAGAGAGAGAGAGAGAGAGAAAGAGGGAAAGAGGGAAAGAGGAGCAGAGAGAGCAGGACAGGGAGAAAGGGGGGATGAGAAGGAGAAGGACATTAAGAGGAGGGTAGATCAATCTGGACAAGACAACTGCATGAATTGGGTGTTGAACTGAGCAGTACTACGGTCTAGGCTACATTCATTATATTTCCTCCTCTCTCTGCTTATTTATAATGTTCAGTCTTGAGCTCCAATACACACGTTTCTTCTGTATTATATAAAGGCCATCTTGTCTTCATTTTAGAAAGAAAAATACAAAAACAAATGTGTTCAATTTAATTAATATAACTGAGGAAAACCATATTTTCAATTGTCCTTGACAGTAATCTGTAGATCATAATCTATAGTGGCTTCATAACGATACAAACCCTTTTATTTTTCACACATTTTTCTGTGTTACCACATTAATTTAATTTTGGGCATCCCGAGTGGCTCAGAGGTCTAAGACACAGTGCTAGCTGTGCCACTAGAGATCCTGGGTTAGAGTCCAGGCTCTGTCTCAGAGGTCTAAGGCTCTGCATCACAGTGCTAGCTGTGGCACTAGAGATCCTGGGTTAGAGTCCAGGCTCTGTCTCAGAGGTCTAAGACACGGTGCTAGCTGTACCACTAGAGATCCTGGGTTAGAGTCCAGGCTCTGTCTCAGAGGTCTAAGACAGTGCTAGCTGTACCACTAGAGATCCTGGGTTAGAGTCCAGGCTCTATCTCAGAGGTCTAAGGCTCTGCATCACAGTGCTAGCTGTACCACTACAGATCCTGGGTTAGAGTCCAGGCTCTGTCTCAGAGGTCTAAGACACAGTGCTAGTTGTACCACTAGAGATCCTGGGTTAGAGTCCAGGCTCTGTCTCAGAGGTCTAAGGCTCTGCATCACAGTGCTAGCTGTGCCACTACAGATCCTGGGTTAGAGTCCAGGCTCTGTCTCAGAGGTCTAAGACACGGTGCTAGCTGTGCCACTAGAGATCCTGGGTTAGAGTCCAGGCTCTATCTCAGAGGTCTAAGGCTCTGCATCACAGTGCTAGCTGTGGCACTAGAGATCCTGGGTTAGAGTCCAGGCTCTGTCTCAGAGGTCTAAGACACGGTGCTAGCTGTGCCACTAGAGATCCTGGGTTAGAGTCCAGGCTCTGTCTCAGAGGTCTAAGGCTCTGCATCACAGTGCTAGCTGTGCCACTAGAGATCCTGGGTTAGAGTCCAGGCTCTGTCTCAGAGGTCTAAGGCTCTGCATCACAGTGCTAGCTGTGCCACTAGAGATCCAGAGTTACAGTCCAGGCTCTGTCTCATCCGGCCGCGACCAGCACACAATTGTCCCAGCGTCGTCTGGGTTAGGGGATGGTTTGGCCGGCCGGGATGTCCTTGTCCCATTGTGCTCTAGCGACTCCTGTGGCAGGCCGGGCGCAGTGCGCGCTGACACACTACAGTGTTTCCTCCGACACATTGGTGCCGTTGATTTGTACAGTGACTGGGTTGACTGGGTCAAGTTTCACTGGCTCTCAACATTCACCTCTCCCGAGTCCGTACAGGAGTTGCAGCGATGGGACAAGACTAACTACCAGTTGGGGAGAAAAAGGGGTAAAAAATCAATTTAAAAAAATCGAATAAATATATATATATTTTTTTTTAAGTCAATAAAAAAGATATATATTTTGTGTCACTGGGTTACACACAATAACCCATAACGTCCTAGTTGGAATTTAGTTCGTAGACATTTATGAAAGTTAAATCTGAAATAATTTGAGTCAATAAAGATTTAACCCCTTTTTTATGACGCCTAAATCAATTTAAAATGTAAAAATGTGCTAAACAACTCACATAATAAGTTGCATGGATTCATTCTCTGTTCAATAATAGTGGTTAACATGTTTTTTGTTAAGGCTAACTCATCTCTGTACCCCACACATATACAATTATCTGTAAGGTCCCTCAATTGAGCAGTGAATTTCAAGCACAGGTTCAACCACAAAAACCAGGGAGGTTTTTCAAGGCCTTGCAAAAATGGGTACCAATTGGTAGATGTGTACAATTTTTAAAACGGAGACATTGAATATCCCTTTGAGCATGGTGAAGTTATTAATTTGACTTTTGATGGTGTATCAATACACCCAGTCACTACAAAGATACAGTCATCCTTCCTAACTCAGTTGCCGGAGAGGAAGGAAACAGCTCATGGGTTTCACCATGAGACCATGAGGCCAATGGTGACATTAAAACGGTTACAGAGTAGAATGGATGTGATAGGAGAAAACTGAGGATGGATCAACAACATTGTAGTTACTCCACAATACTAACCTAATTGACAGAGTGAAAAGGAAGCCAGTACAGAATAAAACATATTCCAAAGCATCCTGTTTGCAACAAGGCACTTAATTAATACTACAAAAAATGTGGCAAAGAAATTATATTTTTTGTCCTGAATAGAAAGTGTTATGTTTGGGGCAAATCCAACACATCACTGAGTACCACTCTTCATATTTTCAAGCATGGTGGTGGCTGCATCATGTTATGGGTATGCTTGTCATTGGCAAGGACTAGGGAGTTATTTAGGATAAAAGGAAACAGAATACAGCTATGACCACAGGCAAAATCCTAGAGGAAAACCTGGTTCAGTCTGCTTCCTAACAGACACTTGGAGACGAATTCACCTTTCAGCAGGACAATAACCTCAAACAGAAGGCCACATCTACACTGCAGTTGCTCACCAAGACGACATTGAATGTTCCTGAGTGGCCTAGCTACAGTGACTTGAAGATGTAGCAAATGATCAACAATCAACTTGACAGAGCTTGAAAAGAAATGGGGGAAAAAGGCAAATATTGTACAATCCATGTGTGCAACGCTCTTAGTGGCTTGACCAGAAAGACTCAGAGAATAAACACTTTCCTGAACAGAAAGGCATTTACACGTAATACCTCAAGACGAACGGTTCATCTGGAAAGCTCTGTCCCAAATGGCAACCCTATGTCCTATAAAGTGCACTACCCATAGTGCTCATACTCATAGGGGCTCTGTTCAAAAGTAGTTTGTTATAAAAGGCAATGGGGGTGCCATTTTGGGAAGCCAATCTCTCCTTTCAGCTGCCTGATGGCTTTCTGCAGACATAGTATATTTCGTATTTCTATGGAAGAAGGTTATTGGGGAAAGCAGGGAGGTATTTTCACTCAGCGATATATATATATCACTTAATCTATATATATATATATATATATATATATATATATATATATATATAGTATATAGTATAAAAATATACTTCATCAGTAGATTGATAAATCAAATACGTATTTCACAGAGAACTGATGGAATTCCCTCATCTAACTATATTGACATGAAAATCACTTAATCTAACGATATTGACATGAAAATCACTTAATCTAACGATATTGACATGAAAATCACTTAATCTAACGATATTGACATGAAAATCACTTAAGAGCATTTTTGAAGAGCAACACAAACATCCACTTTAAAATAAAGCGCATCTGTGCCGCTTTAGAGAACGTATCAAACGAGATGACAGCGTGTCTGAATATAAGACCTGAAGAAGGGAAAAAACAGCAAACGCCACCACCGGCCTTTATTTTTGTCTTCGCTGGTGACCAGCCTTCGTGATCCATACACACAAAATAAATAAAAAGGTTATTGTAGGGTCAGGGGTTTCGTGAGAGTGATGTGTGTTATGGAGGTTGTTTTTTCCCTCTCCGACATGTTTTTATATGATACAATGTAATACTGTTAAAAAGAAAAGTTGCTGTAATTGTACAGGCTACTGGTTGAAGGGAAAGTTAATGGGTTTTTAAAAGCTGAATTATGGTGTTAAAGACCATAATTTGAGACTATAACTCACGTGGGATTTTTACTCAAAGCCTCTTGGTTGCTAATGACCTGAATTTCCTGCTACACCACCAGATTTGGCCAGAGATTTAACGATAAGAATATATTTCTGCAAATTTGAAACAACAAAAAAGTTGCCCAGAATCAAGTCAATAATTGTCTGATTATCTGACAACACTAAATGTAAAACTAGCAGTTCTCAGGGACACTTGATGTGAAGTGGAAATACATGCTTTGGGGCAGAAGTACAGTTACACCATGAACATTTTAACTACCAAGAACAGTTCAGTCGGAAACTATTCAAACCCCTTGACTTATTCCACAGTTTTTTCTTATTCTAAAATTGAGTAAACTAACATTTTTCTTCATAGATCTACACAACATAATGACAAAGCAAAAAAAAGGTTTAGAAAATGTGCTGTTTATTTATTTTTTATTTTTTTTGCAAATGTATTAAAAATAAAAAAGTGAAATACCGTATTTACATAAGTATTCAGACCCTTTGCTGTGAGACTAAATTGATGCTCAGGTGCATCCTAATTCCATTGATCATTCTTGAGATGTTTCTACAACTTGATCGGTGTCACGTTCGTTGTACGGAGGAGACCAAGGCGTAGCGTGATTTATGTTACATGTTATATATTTAATGAAGACGGACACTAAACGAACTACAAAAACAACAAACCGAACGTGCCGCTATCCAGGCAACTAGACATAGACAATAACCCACCAAATACCCAAAGCAGATGGCTGCCTAAATATGGTTCCCAATCAGAGACAACGATAAACAGCTGCCTCTAATTGAGAACCAATCTAGGCAACCATAGACATACATAAACACCTAGATGGTAAACAGCCCCATAAACCTACAAAACCCCTAGACAGTAGAAAACACATACATCACCCATGTCACACCCTGACCTAACCAAGATAATAAAGAAAACAAAGAATACTAAGGTCAGGGCGTGAGAATTGGAGTCCATCTGTAGTAAATTCAATTGATTGGACATGATTTGGAAAGGCACACATCTGTCTTTATAAGGTCCCACAGTTGACAGTGCATACCAGAGCAAAAACCAAGCCATGAGGTCGAATGAATTGTCAGTAGAACTCCGAGACAGAATTGAGTCGAGGCACAGATCTGGAGAAGGATACCCAAAAATGTCTGCAGCTTTGAAGGTTCCCAACAAGACAGTGGCCACCATCATTATTAAATGGAAGAAGTTTGGAAACATGCAGACTCTTCCTAGAGCTGCCCCCCGAAAAAACTGAGCAACTGGGGAAGAAGGGAATTGGTCAGGGAGGTGACAGAGGTCAATTTTCTATGTGGAGATGAACCTTCCAGAAGGACAACCATCTCTGCACCAATCCACCAATCAGGCCTTTATGGTAGAGTGGCCAGAAGGAAGCCACTCCTCAGTAAAAGGCACATGACAGCCCTCTTGGAGTTTGCCAAAAGGCACCTAAAGGACTCTCAGACCATGAGAAACAAGATTCTCTGGTCTGATGAAACCAAGATTGAAGTCTTTGGCCTGAATGCCAAGCGTCACATCTGGAGGAAACCTGACACCATCCCTACAGTGAAGCGTGGTGGTAGCAGCAAGCTGTGGGGATGTTTTTCAATGGCAGAGACTGGGAGACTAGTCAGGATCGAGGGAAAGCTGAATGGAGCAAAGTACAGAGAGAACCTGTTTTTATTTTGTCATTATGGGGAATTATGTGTAGATTGATGATGTAAAAAAAACTATTTCTGAATACTTTCCGAATGCACTGTATATCCACACACTCAGAATTAGGGTACAGTTAGGGTACAGTGTTGTCCCTGGGGAAATGTAAGTGCGGGCGATGTACCGGGGAGGACCATTTTCATATTTTGGGGTGTGGTCTAACATTTGTGAATTTGTGCCAACCGTCAGTCGAAATTAAAAACTGTGACATTAAAGCGCTGCACTGGTAAAAGGCATCTTAAAGTAACATTCCTGTTCCTAACCCTGGCAGTTATTCTGAGTGCAAAGTGTCGGAATCTACTCTGGCTCCCATTAGGTTATTAGGTTTTAAACATCCCTATGTAAGCCAGATTAAAGCTACTTGATGCTGGTTTTGCTTACACTGATCACCAGTGTCCAAAACATAGTGATGGCTGGTCACCAGTAAAAACACAACCAAGGCTGGTCACCAGCAAGAACACAATGAATGCTGGTTCACTAGACTGTTCTAGTACCCGTGCCAGTTCATTGACATGTTGAAGAGAGTGGGCTTAAGCTAAATCCCAGTCTCACCCCCACGGCCCTGTGGAAGGAAGTGTGTGTGTGTTTTTTTTGCTAATTTTAACAATTTTCTAATGTCGTATGTTTTACCCCCAACACCACTTTCCATCAATTTGTATAGCAGACCCTCATGCCTAATTGAGTCGAAGGCTTTTTTGTAATCAACAAAGCACGAGAAGACTTTGTCTTTATTTTGGTTTTGTATGTTTGTCAATTAGGGTGTGTAGGTTGAATACGTGGTCTGTCGTACGGTAATTTGGTAAAAAGACAATTGAACATTTTGCTCAGTACAGTTTTTATCACTGAGGAAATGTACAAAAGTCTGCTGTTAATGATAATACAGAGGATTTTCCCAAGGTTGCTATTGACGCATATCCAATGGTAGGTATTGGGATCAAATTTGTCTCCACTTTTGTGGATTGGTGTGATCAGTACTTGGTTCCAAATATTGGGGAAGATGCCAGAGCTGAGGATGATGTTAAAGAGTTTTAGTATAGCCAACTGGAATTTGTGGTCTGTATATTTTATAATTTCATAGGATACTGTCAACACCACAGGCCTTTTTGGGTCGGCTCTCTGCGCCTGATTCCACCCACCACTCCTAGTAAATCGTGATTGGAGGGTTTGTATTTCGTTCTGTAGTTCAATCAATGTAATTGCAGAATCCAGTGTGTTATGATAGTCTTTAACAGCTGATTCTAAGATTTGTAATTGATCATGTATGTTTTGCTGTTTGTTCTTTGTTAGAAAATATTGGAGAAGTGGTTTAATGTTTTGTCCAGGAAGTTGTCTAAAGGGGGTGAATTTTTTGTCACCTAATTGTTTTCTGGTAGATTTCTACACTACTTTCCTTCCATCTGTAGCGTTTCCTAATATTGTTCAGTACCTTTGGCTTTGAAGCCTCATGATTGCGTATTGCTTTGTTCAGGGTTCTCTCTTCATCTCCAGCTTTCTCTTTATTTCCCTCTCTCTCTATCTTTATCCATCTCTCTCCCCTTCCATTCCCCCTGCTATCTGCAGCCAAGCAGAAAATAGGGAGCCGCTCAGCCAATCACTAACATGTTGCTACTATCTGACACGTGGGGATGCAGTTTAAGTGTGTGTGCCCTTACACATTTTTTGGGGGGTGAAAAAATAGAGTGAAAAAAAAACATGTATGAACACGTGTCACATGTCAAAAATAATCGAATCAAAATAAAAAGCGTTGAAAACAACTCATGGTTTTTGGACCCGTTTTAAATTTTACATCGATTTTTGGAAAGTATTCACACACCCCTTGACTTTTTTTTCCACATTTTGTTACGTTACAGCTGTATTCTAAAAATGGATTCAATATTATTTTACCTCATCAAACCCAAGTGGCGCAGCGGTTTAAGGCATTTCAGTGCAAGAGGTGTCACTAAACCTGGTTCAATCCTGGGCTGAATCACAAGCACAAAAATAATGACAAAACAAAAACAGGTTGCACAAAACATATATACATGAAATATGACATTTACATAAAAAAAATATATATATATATATATATAAATATATAAACATACATTTCACATTTACATAAGTATTCAGGCATTTTACGCAGTCATTTGGTGAAGCACCTTTGGCAGCGATTACATTCTTGAGTCTTTTTGGTTATGACGCTACAAGCTTGGCACACCTATATTTGGGGAGTTTCTCCCATTCTTCTCTGCAGATCCCCTCAAGCTCTGTCAGATTGGATGGGGAGCGTCGCTGCGCAGCTATTTTCAGAAATCTTCAGAGATTTTTGATTGAGTTCAAGTCCGGGTTCTGGCTGGGGTTCACAAGGACATTCAGAGACTTGTCCCGAAGTTACTCCTGTGTTGTCTTGGCTGTGTGCTTAGGGTCGTTGTCCTGTTGGAAGGTGAACTTTCACCCCAGTCTGAGGTCCTGAGCGCTCTGGAGCAGGTTTACATCAAGGATCTCTCTCTGTACTTTGCTTCGTACAGCTTTCCCTCAATCCTGACTAGTCTCCCAGTCCCTGCCGCTGAAAAACATCCCCACTGCATGATGCTGACACCACCATGATTCACCGTAGGGACGGTATCAGGTTTCCTCCAGATGTGATACTTGGCATTTAGACCAAAGAGTTCAATCTTGATTTTCATCAGACCAGATAATCTTATTTCTCATGTTCTGAGAGTCCTTCAGGTGCCTTTTGGCAAACTCCATGCGGGCTGTCATGTGCCTTTTACTGAGGAATGGCTTCCATCTGGCCACTCTACCATAATGGCCTGATTGGTGGAGTGCTGCAAAGATGGTTATCCTTTTGAAAGGTTCTCTGGAACAAGAACTCTGGAACACTATCAGAGTGACAATCGGCTTCTTGGTCACCTCCGCGACCAAGGCCCGATTGGTCAGTTTGGCTGAGTGGCCAGGTCTAGGAAGATTCTTAGTGGTTCCAAACTTCTTCCATTTAAGAATAATGGAGGCCACTGTGTTGCTGTGTTTTGAAATGTTTTGGCACCCTTCTCCAGATCTGTGCCTCGACACAATTATGTCTTGGATCTCTACGGACAATTCCTTCGACCTCATGACTTGGTTTTTGCTCTGACATGCACTGTCAACTGTGAGACATTAAATGTGACTTGTTTCAGGAAACTAGGCGAATGTTGAACGTCACTACTTCAAAGGGTCGACATTTCAACATAAAAAAAATTAAAAAAAACGTTTTGGGGCAGAAATGCCTTCTGGAACATGTGAACTTTTATGTGCCTTAAATATAACAAACTTGTATTTGTAAATACTAATACAGTTGTTAAATTAGGAGCCTAGTTGGATTATCCATGGATTATCCATGGAAAAAGTCAGCAACCTTCCCGCTAGCCATGATTGGCTGAGATAATGAGTGGGCTAGCCATGATTGGCTGAGATTATGAGTGGGCTAGCCATGATTGGCTGAGATAATGAGTGGGCTAGCCATGATTGGCTGAGATAGCCATATTTGGTAATAGACTAAGTCCATATTATGGTAAGAACAGCTCAAATAAGCAAAAAGAAACAACAGTCCATCATTACTTTAAGACATGAAGTTCAGTCAATCCGTAACATTTCAAGAACTTTAAAAGTTTCTTCAAGTGCAGTCGCAAAAACCATCAAGCGCTATGATGAAATTGGCTCTCATGAGGACCACCACAGGAAAGGAAGATCCAGAGTTACCTCTGCTGCAGAGGATAAGTTCATTAGAGTTAACTGATTGCAGCCCAAATAAATGCCTCACAGAGTTCAAGTAACAGAAACATCTCAACATCAAATGTTCAGAAGAGACTGCGTGAATCAGTCCTTCATGGTTGAAATTGCTGCAAAGAAACCACTACTAAAGGACACCAATAATAAGAAGAGACTGGCTTGGGCCAAGAAATACGAGCAATGAACATTAGACCGGTGGAAATCTGTTCTTGGTCTGTCCTTGGATGATCTCTGCATGTGTAGTTCCAACCGTGAAGCATGGAAGAGACGGTGTGTTGAGTGGGGGTGCATTGCTGGTGACACTGTCTGTGAGTAATTTAGAATTCAATGCACACTTAACCAGCATGGCTACCCAAGCATTCTGCAGTGATACGCCATCCCATCTGGTTTGTGCTTAGTGGAACTATCATTTGTTTTTCAGGCTAGGTAAGGGCTATTTGACCAAGAAGGAGAGTGTTGAGTGCTGCATCAGATTACATGGCCTCCACAATCACCCGACCTCAACCCAATTGAGATGGTTTGAGATGAGTTGGACTGCAGAGTGAAATCAAAGCCGCCAACAAATGCTCAGCATATATATAAAATATATTTTGAAGGATCTCAAATATAATATATATTTCGAAGAAAAAAAAATTGGGTTACTACATGATTTCATACGTGTTATTTCATAGTTTTAATGTCTTCACTATTATTCTACAATGTAGAAAATAGTCAAAATAAAGAAAACACACACTGCAACACTGACACTGCAACACTGACACTGACACTGCAACACTGACACTGCAACACTGACACTGACACTGCAACACTGACACTGCAACACACACACTGCAACACACACACTGCAACACACACACTGACACTGCAACACTGACACTGCAACACTGACACTGCAACACTGACACTGCAACACACACACTGACACTGCAACACTGACACTGCAACACACACACTGACACTGCAACACTGACAGTGCAACACTGACAGTGCAACACACACGCTGCAACACTGACACTGCAATACAGTCACTGCAACACAAACACTGAAACACTGACACTGCAACACACACACTGCAACACACACACTACCCACACACTGACACTGCAACACACACACTGCAACACTGACACTAACACTGCAACACTGACACTGCAACACACACACTGCAACACTGACACTGCAACACTGACACTGCAACACTGACACTGACACTGCAACACACACACTGTAACACACACACTGACACTGCAACACTGACACTGCAACACTGACACTGCAACACACACACTGACACATGCTACACTGACACTGCAACACACACACACAGACAAAACACACACACAAAACAGACACACTTTCATACTCTTCACATACGCTGCTGCTACTCTATCGGGATTGCCAAGTCAATTTTAGCCCTATCTACATGTTCGTACTTCCTCCATTCCGTTGTTCCCTTGACTCAGTACTGGTTTTCCTTGTATATAGCCTCGTTATTGTTATTTTACTGTGTTACCATGATTTGATTTGAAGAGGTTAGACACAGATTCTCTTCCCCTGTATATTTATTATACAGTTCTCACAATCTCAGAATATTGACTGTTCAACAACAAATTGACTGTAAATAAAAAAAATAAAGATTGCGTTAACAGCTGCAAATTCAGAATTTGCTCAAATTTAGCTGTAATTTAAGATTTTTTGTAAATGTAAAAACCTTTACAAGAATATTGACGCCTTGATTTTGTCCTAAGTATTGTGGGAATCTTGCGGAAGGCTACCCGAAACATTTGACCCAAGTTAAACAATTTAAAGGCAATGCTACCAAATACTAATTGAGTGTATGTAAACGTCTGACCCACTGGGAATATGATGAAAGAAATAAAAGTTTAAATAAACAATTCTCTCTACTATTATTCTGACATTTCACATTCTTAAAATAAAGTGGTGTTTCTAACTGACCTAAAACAGGGAATTTTTACTAGGATTAAATGTCAGGAATTGTGAAAAACTAAGTTTCAATGTATTTGGCTAAGGTGTATGTAAACATCCGACTTCAACTGTATGTGGACACCTGTTCAAATGAATGGATGCAGCTATTTCAGCCAGACCCGTTGCTGACAGGTGTATAAAATCAAGCACACAACCATGCAATCTCCATAGACAAACATTGGCAGTAGAAGGGCCTTACTGAAGAGCTCAGTGCCTCTGAAAGTAATGTCAGTACAAGAACTGTTCATCGGGAGCTTCATGAAATGGGTTTCCATGGCTGAGCAGCCGCACACAAGCTTAAGATCACCATGCTCAATGCCAAGCGTCGGGTGGAGTGGTGTAAAGCTCGCCGCCATTAGACTCTGGAGCAGTGGAAACGCGTTCTCTGGAGTGATGAATCACGGACGATTCTGGGTTTGGCGGATGCCAGGAGAACGCTACCTGTTCCAACACATAATTCCTACCGCAAAGTTTGGTGGAGGAGAAATAATGGTCAGGGGCTGTTTTTCATAGTTCAGGCCCCTTAGTTCCAGTGAAGGGATCTTAACGCTACAGAATACAATGACATTCTAGATGATTCTGTGCTTCCAACTTTGCGGTAACAGTTTGGAGAAGGCCCTTTCCTGTTTCAGAATGACAATGCCCCCCGTGCACAAAGCGAGGTCCATACAGAAATGGTTTGTTGAGATCAGTGTGGAAGAACTTGACTGGCTTGCACAGAGCCCTGATTTCAACCCCATCGAAACACCTTTTGGGATGAATTGGAACGCAAACTGCGAGCCAGGCCTAATCGCCCAACATCAGTGCCCCGACCTCACCAATGCTCTGGTGCCTGAATAGAAGCAAGTCCCCACAGCAATGTTCCAACATCTAGTGGAAAGCCTTCCCAGAAAAAGTGGAGGTTGTTATAGGACCAACTCCATGATTTAGGAAAAGAGATGTTCGACGAGCAAGTGTCCACATACACGACCAAAAAGTGTCTGTTTCAAAGTATAAAAGATGTTAACATTCATTCCAGTAAGAAGCACATTCACACATTTTCAAATCCCTTTTAGGCCTGTATGAGAAAAACCAATGGAACGCTAACAATAACAGAAGCTAATAATAGCTGCATCGCTAGGATGAAATGTAAGGATACCTATCACATGTTATTATTAAGCTAGCCAGCGGTTAGCAATTAGCATGCAACCATTAGATCTACATTAGATCTCTGAATTCTACAATCATGGTAACAATGACACCTGGAGAGTGTCGGCCCCTCGATTCTGAACAAGGCTGTAAACAAAGCCTGACATACTCACGTTACAAAGCCCAGACAGTTGAGTGTGTCCGGGTTTGTGACGTCTTTTAATAATTGAAATGCAATCTCCGTAAAATATGCTATTGCTTTATTGTGTTCAGGGCTTAGCAGGATGAAGACAGCCGGAGAGAGAAAGAGGAACAAGTTGAGATAGGGAGGGAGAGAGAGTCGGGCGGCAGAAGAGGCGACACGGGACACTGGTGATTTTATCCCTGTCACTCACCAAGCCATAGATAAGCTCTTTTGCATTCCTAAAGAAATCCCATCCAGTTTTACTCAGGAGAGAGAGAGAGACAAGCCTGAATGTTCTGTTATCAACTAATCTGACAGACAGTTGCGAAATCGAAAGACACAACAGAAAGAAAGGGGAAAATGGAGGAATGGAGGGAGGACATATTAGCGCGGCTTTTGACAGTTTAAAAAGATAGAAAGGGATAAGCTCCGTTAATGTCGAATATCAAAGAGGAAGGAGGTTCATTACATAGACGAGGGGAGGAAAAATGTTACAAGCATTTTACTGATCTAATTAACCGCGAACTTAGAGTACGAGGTTAGAGTACGAGGTTAGAGTACGAGGTTATAGAACGAGGTTAGAGTACGAGGTTAGAGAACGAGGTTAGAGTACGAGGTAAGAGTACGAGGTAAGAGTACGAGGTTAGAGTACGAGGTTAGAGAACGAGGTTAGAGTACGAGGTAAGAGTACGAGGTAAGAGTACGAGGTTAGAGAACGAGGTTAGAGAACGAGGTTAGAGAACGAGGTTAGAGTAACGAGGTTAGAGTAACGAGGTTAGAGTAACGAGGTTAGAGTAACGAGGTTAGAGTACGAGGTTAGAGTACGAGGTTAGAGTAACGAGGTTAGAGTAACGAGGTTAGAGAACGAAGTTAGAGTACGAGGTTAGAGTACGAGGTTAGAGTACGAGTTTAGAGTACTAGGGCCAAATTACAGCCATCTACACTACATTACAGCCATCCATCCTCGACATTACAGCCATCCTCGACATTACAGCCATCCTCTACATTACAGCCATCCTCTACATTACATCCATCCTCTACACTACAGCCATTATCTACACTACAGCCATCCATCCTCTACATTACAGTCATCCTCTACATTACAGCCATCCTCTACATTACAGCCATCCTTTCAATGACAGCCATGCTCTAGATTACAGCCATCCTATACACTACGGCCGTCCTCTACATTACAGCCATCCTCTACATTACATCCATCCTCTACATTACAGCCATCCTCTACATTACAGCCATCCTCTACATTACAGCCATCCTCTACACTACAGCCATCCATCCTCAACATTACAGCCATCCTCAACATTACAGCCATCCTCTACACTACAGCCATCCTCTACACTACAGCCATCCTCTACATTACAGCCATCCTCTACACTACAGCCATCCTTTACACTACAGCCATCCTCTACACTACAGCCATCCTCTACACTACAGCCATCCTCTACATTACAGCCATCCTCTACATTACAGCCATCCTCTACACTACAACCATCCATCCTCTACAGTCATCCTCTACTCTACAGTCATCCTCTACTCTACAGCCATCCTCTACACTACAGCCATCCTCTACACTACAGCCATCCATCCTATACAGCCATCCTCTACATTACAGCCATCCTCTACATTACAGCCATCCATCCTCTACATTACAGCCATCCTCTACACTACATTCATCCTCTACACTACAGCCACCCTCTACACTACAGCCATCCTCTACATTACAGCCATCCTCTACACTACAGCCATCCTCTACATTACAGCCATCCTCTACATTACAGCCATCCATCCTCTAAAGCAGGGATCAACTAGATTCAGCCTCTGAACGATTGTTTGAGCGGATGGTCAAGGGGCTGGAACATAATTACAAATCATTTGTACACTGCACATTGACAGCAAGAAACCCAAACAGATATAATGTTTGACTAAATCATAATAATTTCAATCCTTGCTTACATTTGTGTACGATCACATGTATAGGTAACTGCCAAAACTATGGAAACACTTGAATACATGAGGGATGTAATGAATATTAAAAGCAGGTGCTTCCACAGAGGTGTGGTTCCTGAATTAATTAAGCAATTAACATCACATCATGCTTAGGGTCATGTATTAAAATACTGGGCAGGCCTTATTTTGGCTACCATGGCAATGCCCCCCTCCCATCCACAGGGTACGAGGAGTCACTGGGTGGTTTGATGAGCGTGAGAACGATGTAAATATTACCATGGCCGTCTCAGTCACCAGATCTCAACCCAACCGAATGGGAGATTCTGGAGCGACGCCTGAGACCAGCGTTTTCCACCACCGTCAACAAAACACCAAATGATGGAATTTCTGGTGGAAAATGGTGTCACATTCCTTCAATTAGAGATCCAGAGGTGCATTGAAGCTGTTCTGTCTCGTGGTGTTAAGACACATCATTATTTGTCTGTTTTCTTTCATTCTATTTTGCGAACAGATTTCCAAAATTAAAATCACTTGAAGCTTATTCGCCGTCTTTTATGTCCAATAAAATGAAATCAATTCATAAAAATCACCCCGTGGACCAAATTGTGCCCGCGAGCCGCCAGTTAGGGAACCTGGCGCTACAGCAATCCCCTTTCAACAGCCTGATGCTGCCGGACGAGGACAATATTTGGGGGCAGGAAGAGGAGAAGAGGGAGACGGACAGGAGATTTGGTATTTTATTAGGATCTCTATTAGCTGTTGAAAAAGCAGCAGCTACTCTTCCTGGGGTTCCACATGAAACATAATACAGAATTAAATAATACAGAACATCATTAGACAAGAACAGCTCAAGGACACTACATACATTTTTAAAAAGGCACACGTAGCCTAAAGTACATATCAATGCAAACACACAAACTATGTAGGACAAATAGGGGCGGCAGCGTAGCCTAGTGGTTAGAGCGTTGGACTAGTAACCGGAAGTTGCGAGTTCAAAACCCCCGAGCTGACAAGGTACAAATCTGTCGTTCTGCCCCTGAACAGGCAGTTAACCCACTGTTCCTAGGCCGTCATTGAAAATAAGAATGTGTTCTTAACTGACTTGCCTGGTTAAATAAAGGTTAAAATGTATTTTAAAAAATAGGGGAGAGGCATTGTGCTTTCTTCAATTTGTTCTGGATTTGGAGGACTGTGAAAAGACCCCTGGTGGCATGTCTGGTGGGGTAAGTGTGTGTGTCAGAGCTGTGTGTAAGTTGACTATGAAAAGACCCCTGGTGGCATGTCTGGTGGGGTAAGTGTGTGTGTCAGAGCTGTGTGTAAGTTGACTATGAAAAGACCCCTGGTGGCATGTCTGGTGGGGTAAGTGTGTGTGTCAGAGCTGTGTGTAAGTTGACTATGAAAAGACCCCTGGTGGCATGTCTGGTGGGGTAAGTGTGTGTGTCAGAGCTGTGTGTAAGTTGACTATGAAAAGACCCCTGGTGGCATGTCTGGTGGGGTAAGTGTGTGTGTCAGAGCTGTGTGTAAGTTGACTATGAAAAGACCCCTGGTGGCATGTCTGGTGGGGTAAGTGTGTGTGTCAGAGCTGTGTGTAAGTTGACTATGAAAAGACCCCTGGTGGCATGTCTGGTGGGGTAAGTGTGTGTGTCAGAGCTGTGTGTAAGTTGACTATGAAAAGACCCCTGGTGGCATGTCTGGTGGGGTAAGTGTGTGTGTCAGAGCTGTGTGTAAGTTGACTATGAAAAGACCCCTGGTGGCATGTCTGGTGGGGTAAGTGTGTGTGTCAGAGCTGTGTGTAAGTTGACTATGAAAAGACCCCTGGTGGCATGTCTGGTGGGGTAAGTGTGTGTGTCAGAGCTGTGTGTAAGTTGACTGTGAAAAGACCCCTGGTGGCATGTCTGGTGGGGTAAGTGTGTGTGTCAGAGCTGTGTGTAAGTTGACTATGAAAAGACCCCTGGTGGCATGTCTGGTGGGGTAAGTGTGTGTGTCAGAGCTGTGTGTAAGTTGACTATGAAAAGACCCCTGGTGGCATGTCTGGTGGGGTAAGTGTGTGTGTCAGAGCTGTGTGTAAGTTGACTATGAAAAGACCCCTGGTGGCATGTCTGGTGGGGTAAGTGTGTGTGTCAGAGCTGTGTGTAAGTTGACTATGAAAAGACCCCTGGTGGCATGTCTGGTGGGGTAAGTGTGTGTGTCAGAGCTGTGTGTAAGTTGACTATGAAAAGACCCCTGGTGGCATGTCTGGTGGGGTAAGTGTGTGTGTCAGAGCTGTGTGTAAGTTGACTATGAAAAGACCCCTGGTGGCATGTCTGGTGGGGTAAGTGTGTGTGTCAGAGCTGTGTGTAAGTTGACTATGAAAAGACCCCTGGTGGCATGTCTGGTGGGGTAAGTGTGTGTGTCAGAGCTGTGTGTAAGTTGACTATGAAAAGACCCCTGGTGGCATGTCTGGTGGGGTAAGTGTGTGTGTCAGAGCTGTGTGTAAGTTGACTATGAAAAGACCCCTGGTGGCATGTCTGGTGGGGTAAGTGTGTGTGTCAGAGCTGTGTGTAAGTTGACTATGAAAAGACCCCTGGTGGCATGTCTGGTGGGGTAAGTGTGTGTGTCAGAGCTGTGTGTAAGTTGACTATGAAAAGACCCCTGGTGGCATGTCTGGTGGGGTAAGTGTGTGTGTCAGAGCTGTGTGTAAGTTGACTATGAAAAGACCCCTGGTGGCATGTCTGGTGGGGTAAGTGTGTGTGTCAGAGCTGTGTGTAAGTTGACTATGAAAAGACCCCTGGTGGCATGTCTGGTGGGGTAAGTGTGTGTGTCAGAGCTGTGTGTAAGTTGACTATGAAAAGACCCCTGGTGGCATGTCTGGTGGGGTAAGTGTGTGTGTCAGAGCTGTGTGTAAGTTGACTATGAAAAGACCCCTGGTGGCATGTCTGGTGGGGTAAGTGTGTGTGTCAGAGCTGTGTGTAAGTTGACTATGAAAAGACCCCTGGTGGCATGTCTGGTGGGGTAAGTGTGTGTGTCAGAGCTGTGTGTAAGTTGACTATGAAAAGACCCCTGGTGGCATGTCTGGTGGGGTAAGTGTGTGTGTCAGAGCTGTGTGTAAGTTGACTATGAAAAGACCCCTGGTGGCATGTCTGGTGGGGTAAGTGTGTGTGTCAGAGCTGTGTGTAAGTTGACTGTGAAAAGACCCCTGGTGGCATGTCTGGTGGGGTAAGTGTGTGTGTCAGAGCTGTGTGTAAGTTGACTATGAAAAGACCCCTGGTGGCATGTCTGGTGGGGTAAGTGTGTGTGTCAGAGCTGTGTGTAAGTTGACTATGAAAAGACCCCTGGTGGCATGTCTGGTGGGGTAAGTGTGTGTGTCAGAGCTGTGTGTAAGTTGACTATGAAAAGACCCCTGGTGGCATGTCTGGTGGGGTAAGTGTGTGTGTCAGAGCTGTGTGTAAGTTGACTATGAAAAGACCCCTGGTGGCATGTCTGGTGGGGTAAGTGTGTGTGTCAGAGCTGTGTGTAAGTTGACTATGAAAACTATTTGGGATTTTCAACACATTAAATGTTTCTTATAAAAAGAAGTGATGCAGTCAGTCTCTCCTCAACTCTTAGCCAAGAGAGACTGGGCATGTATAGTATTTATATCAGCCCTCTGATTACAATGAAGAGCAAGATGTGCCGCTCTGTTGTGGGCCAGCTGCAGTTTAACTAGGTCTTTCCTTGCAGCACTGGACCACATGACTGGACAATAATCTAGATCAGATAAAACTAAAGCCTGCAGAACTTTGTGGAGTAAGGTATCATAAAAGCAGTGCATCTCTTTATTACAGACAGACCTCTCCCCATCTCTTTATTACAGACAGACCTCTCCCCATCTCTTTATTACAGACAGACCTCTCCCCATCTCTTTATTACAGACAGACCTCTCCCCATCTCTTTATTACGGACAGACCTCTCCCCATCTCTATATTACAGACAGACCTCTCCCCATCTCTATATTACAGACAGACCTCTCCCCATCTCTTTATTACAGACAGACCTCTCCCCATCTCTTTATTACAGACAGACCTCTCCCCATCTCTTTATTACAGACAGACCTCTCCCATCTCTTTACTACAGACAGACCTCTTCCCATCTCTTTACTACAGACAGACCTCTCCCCATCTCTTTATTACAGACAGACCTCTCCCCATCTCTTTACTACAGACAGACCTCTCCCCATCTCTTTATTACAGACAGACCTCTCCCCATCTCTTTACTACAGACAGACCTCTCCCATCTCTTTACTACAGACAGACCTCTTCCCATCTCTTTACTACAGACAGACCTCTCCCCATCTCTTTATTACAGACAGACCTCTCCCCATCTCTTTATTACAGACAGACCTCTCCCCATCTCTTTACTACAGACAGACCTCTCCCCATCTCTTTATTACAGACAGACCTCTCCCCATCTCTTTATTACAGACAGACCTCTCCCCATCTCTTTACTACAGACAGACCTCCCCCCATCTCTTTATTACAGACAGACCTCTCCCCATCTCTTTACTACAGACAGACCTCTCCCCATCTCTTTATTACAGACAGACCTCTCCCCATCTCTTTATTACAGACAGACCTCTCCCCATCTCTTTATTACAGACAGACCTCTCCCCATCTCTTTATTACAGACAGACCTCTTTATTACAGACAGACCTCTCCCCATCTCTTTATTACAGACAGACCTCTCCCCATCTCTTTATTACAGACAGACCTCTCCCCATCTCTTTATTACAGACAGACCTCTTTACTACAGACAGACCTCTCCCCATCTCTATATTACAGACAGACCTCTCCCCATCTCTTTATTACAGACAGACCTCTCCCCATCTCTTTACTAAAGACAGACCTCTCCCCATCTCTTTATTACAGACAGACCTCTCCCCATCTCTTTATTACAGACAGACCTCTCCCCATCTCTTTACTACAGACAGACCTCTCCCCATCTCTTTATTACAGACAGACCTCTCCCCATCTCTTTATTACAGACAGACCTCTCCCCATCTCTTTACTACAGACAGACCTCTCTCCATCTCTTTACTACAGACAGACCTCTCCCCATCTCTTTACTACAGACAGACCTCTCCCAATCTCTTTATTACAGACAGACCTCTCCCCATCTCTTTACTACAGACAGACCTCTTTATTACAGACAGACCTATCCCCATCTCTTTATTACAGACAGACCTCTCCCCATCTCTTTACTACAGACAGACCTCTCCCATCTCTTTACTACAGACAGACCTCTTCCCATCTCTTTACTACAGACAGACCTCTCCCCATCTCTTTATTACAGACAGACCTCTCCCCATCTCTTTATTACAGACAGACCTCTCCCCATCTCTTTACTACAGACAGACCTCTCCCCATCTCTTTATTACAGACAGACCTCTCCCCATCTCTTTATTACAGACAGACCTCTCCCCATCTCTTTACTACAGACAGACCTCTCCCCATCTCTTTACTACAGACAGACCTCTCCCCATCTCTTTATTACAGACAGACCTCTCCCCATCTCTTTATTACAGACAGACCTCTCCCATCTCTTTATTACAGACAGACCTCTTTATTACAGACAGACCTCTCCCCATCTCTTTATTACAGACAGACCTCTCCCCATCTCTTTATTACAGACAGACCTCTTTACTACAGACAGACCTCTCCCCATCTCTATATTACAGACAGACCTCTCCCCATCTCTTTATTACAGACAGACCTCTCCCCATCTCTAAACTACAGACAGACCTCTCCCCATCTCTTTATTACAGACAGACCTCTCCCCATCTCTTTATTACAGACAGACCTCTCCCCATCTCTTTACTACAGACAGACCTCTCCCCATCTCTTTATTACAGGCAGACCTCTCCCCATCTCTTTATTACAGACAGACCTCTCCCCATCTCTTTACTACAGACAGACCTCTCTCCATCTCTTTACTACAGACAGACCTCTCCCCATCTCTTTATTACAGACAGACCTCTCCCATCTCTTTATTACAGACAGACCTCTCCTCATCTCTTTATTACAGACAGACCTCTCCCAATCTCTTTATTACAGACAGACCTCTCCCCATCTCTTTATTACAGACAGACCTCTCCCCATCTCTTTATTACAGACAGACCTCTCCCAATCTCTTTATTACAGACAGACATCTCCCCATCTCTTTACTACAGACAGACCTCTTTATTACAGACAGACCTATCCCCATCTCTTTATTACAGACAGACCTCTCCCCATCTCTTTACTACAGACAGACCTCTTTATTACAGACAGACCTCTCCCCAACTCTTTATTACAGACAGACCTCTCCCCATCTCTTTATTACAGACAGACCTCTCCCCATCTCTTTATTACAGACAGACCTCTCCCCATCTCTTTATTACAGACAGACCTCTCCCCATCTCTTTATTACAGACAGACCTCTCCCCATCTCTTCACTACAGACAGACCTCTCCCCATCTGTTTATTACGGACAGACCTCTCCCCATCTCTTTACTACAGACAGACCTCTCCCCATCTTTACAACCACTGCATCTATATGTTTTGACCAGGACAGTTTACAATCTAAGGTAACACCAAGTAATTTAGTTTCCTCAAATTGTTCAACAGCCACACCATTCATTACCAGATTCAGTTCAGGTCTAGAACTTAAGGAATGATTTGTACCAAATAAAATGCTCTTAGTTTTAGAGATGTTCAGGACCAGTTTATTACTGGCCACCCATTCCAAAACAGACTGCAACTCTTTAAGGGTTTCAGTGACATCATTAGCTGTGGTTGCTGATGGGTATGTGGTTGAATCATCAGCATACATGGACACACAGGCTTTGTTTAATGCCAGTGGCAGGTCATTGGTACAAATAGAAAAGAGATGTTAGATAGACACGATCTGTCACACCTAAAGCTACTACAATAATGTAATTTGCCAGTCAAATAGAGACCCAAACACAGCTTCTGACAACCATCCCTCTGTAGCTACAGTTACAGTTAGGTTATGTGTTAACAGGAAGTACTCCACACAGACACACCTCAACAGGAAGTACTCCACACAGACACACCTCAACAGGCAATACAACAGATGCTGCTGGAAGCGTATGTCACTGTATTACTGACTGTCGTTGACGCGGGCATGTTGTCATGGTTCCACTGGCAATCAAACTGTATACACACACACACACACACACAAAACAAGTACTATAATATATTTACTATGGTTTACATACTGTAGTGTTTTAGCAGATTGTAGCATACTGTAGTGTTTTTGCAGATTGTAGCATACTGTAGTGTTTTTGCAGATTGTAGCATACTGTAGTATTTTTGCAGATTGTAGCATACTGTAGTGTTTTTGCAGATTGTAGCATACTGTAGTGTTTTTGCAGATTGTAGCATACTGTAGTGTTTTTGCAGATTGTAGCATACTGTAGTGTTTTTGCAGATTGTAGCATACTGTAGTGTTTTTGCAGATTGTAGCATACTGTAGTGTTTTTGCAGATTGTAGCATACTGTAGTGTTTTTGCAGATTGTAGCATACTGTAGTGTTTTTGCAGATTGTAGCATACTGTAGTGTTTTTTGCAGATTGTAGCATACTGTAGTGTTTTTGCAGATTGTAGCATACTGTAGTGTTTTTGCAGATTGTAGCATACTGTAGTGTTTTTGCAGATTGTAGCATACTGTAGTGTTTTTGCAGATTGTAGCATACTGTAGTGTTTTTGCAGATTGTAGCATACTGTAGTGTTTTTGCAGATTGTAGCATACTGTAGTGTTTTTGCAGATTGTAGCATACTGTAGTGTTTTTGCAGATTGTAGCATACTGTAGTGTTTTTGCAGATTGTAGCATACTGTAGTGTTTTTGCAGATTGTAGCATACTGTAGTGTTTTTGCAGATTGTAGCATACTGTAGTGTTTTTGCAGATTGTAGCATACTGTAGTGTTTTTGCAGATTGTAGCATACTGTAGTGTTTTTGCAGATTGTAGCATACTGTAGTGTTTTTGCAGATTGTAGCATACTGTAGTGTTTTTGCAGATTGTAGCATACTGTAGTGTTTTTGCAGATTGTAGCATACTGTAGTATTTTTGCAGATTGTAGCATACTGTAGTGTTTTTGCAGATTGTAGCATACTGTAGTGTTTTTGCAGATTGTAGCATACTGTAGTGTTTTTGCAGATTGTAGCATACTGTAGTGTTTTTGCAGATTGTAGCATACTGTAGTGTTTTTGCAGATTGTAGCATACTGTAGTGTTTTTGCAGATTGTAGCATACTGTAGTGTTTTTGCAGATTGTAGCATACTGTAGTGTTTCTTTGACATAGAAGTGGAGGCTTTCTCCTTCACAGGAGCAATACTAAAAGAGCAGATGCTGGCTGGCTGGCTGGCTGGTTGGCTGGCTGGCTGGCTGGTTGGCTGGCTGGCTGGCTGGTTGGCTGGCTGGTTGGCTGGCTGGCTGGCTGGTTGGCTGGTTGGCTGGCTAGGTAGGTAGGTACTGTAGGTCTCTCTCCATCTCTCAGTGTGCTGGGCCATAGAGTAGTGTTTTATAGTCCTCACAGCACTCATGCTATCTGCAGCGATGTCACACAGAAAACCTGAACTGACTCCACAAAGGCTGGATCCGGAGCTCTAACTGGTATTGTTATCAGGTGCTGGTTTCCTCCCTCCCTCCCTCCCTCCCTCCCTCCCTCCCTCCCTCCCTCCCTCCCTCCCTCCCTCCCTCCCTCCCTCCCTCCCTCCCTCCCTCCCTCCCTCCCCTATATTATCTCCTTTCTCCCCTCTCTCTCCATCCCTCTCTCTCTACCTCCATCTATCACGCTTTCTCTCTCTCCACCCCTCCATCCGTCTTGTGCCTGTGTTGGATCCGTTGGAGTGCGACAGGCAGATTCAGCCTCCAGCAGACGTGTCAGCTTTTAAAATGGGTCTGCCAGCCAGGGATGAAGAGAGAGCGAGAGAGAGAGACAGTGAGCTAAAGAGAGAGAGAGAGAGAGAGAGAGAGGGAGAGAGAGACAGTGAGCTAGAGCGAGAAAGGTAGAGAGAGCTAGAGAAAGAGAGAGAGAGAGAGCAAGAGTGAGCTAGGGAGAGGGAGAGAAAATCAGAGAGAGGGAGAGAAAATCAGAGAGAGGGAGAGTGAGCAAGAGAGGGAGAGAGAGCTAGAGTGAGGGAGAGTGAACCAGAGAGGGAGAATGAGCAAGAGAGGGAGAGAGAGAGAGCTAGAGAGAGGGAGAGTGAACCAGAGCGAGGGAGAGTGAGCAAGTGAGAGGGAGAGAGAGCTAGAGATAGGAACAGAGAGCTAGAGAGAGGGAGCGTGAACCAGAGCGAGGGAGAGTGAACAAGAGAGAGGGAGAGAGAGCTAGAGATAGGGACAGAGAGCTAGAGAGAGGGAGAGTAAACCAGAGAGGGAGAGGGAGCCAGATAAAGTGTGTGTGTGTGTGTGTGTGTGTGTGTGTGTGTGTGTGTGTGTGTGTGTGTGTGTGTGTGTGTGTGTGTGTGTGTGTGTGTGTGTGTGTGTGTGTGTGTGTGTGTGTGTGTGTTCTCTCTCTACAGCTGTGTTGTGCACCGTCAGCACACATCTGAGAGAAACATCAAGTCTAGAGTATTGAAGATAGATCCATCCTCCCGTCTTTCAAAGGAAACAATAACAAATGGATGAACTGCCTATTACCTACATAGTCCATACAGAGCCCTATGGGTCCTGGTCCCAAGAGGTACACTACATAGAGAATAGAGTGGCATTCGGGACCTACTCCACACAATGCCCAGTGAATCTACACAACATGACGAAAAAGTATGTGGAAACCTGCTCGTTGAACATCTCATTCCAAATTCATGGGCATTAATATGGAGCTGGTCGCCCCCCTTTGCTGCTATAACAGCCTCCACTCTTCCTGGAAAAGGCTTTCCACTAGATGTTGGAACATTGCTGCGGGGACTTGCTTCCATTCATCCACAAGAGCATTAATGAGGTTTGGGCACTGATGTTGGGCGATTAGGCCTGGCTCGCAGTCAGTGTTCCAATTCATCCCAAAGGTGTTCCATGGTGTTTGGGTCAGGGCTTTGTGCAGGCCAGTCAAGTTCTTCCACACTGATATCGACAAACCATTTCTGTATGGACCTCACTTTGTGCACGGGGGCATTGACATGTTGAAACAGGAAAATAGCCTTCCCCAAACGGTTGCCACAAAGTTGGAAGCACAGAATTGTCTAGAATGTCATTGTATGCTGTAGTGTTAAGATTTCCCTTCACTGGAACGAAGGGGCCTGAACCATGAAAAAACTTTCCAGATCATGATTCCTACGACACCAAACTTTACAGTTGCCACTATCCATTTGGGCAGGTAGCGTTATCCTGGCATCCGCCAAACAAAAGCTTGTGTGGCCTACCACGTCGCGGCTGAGCCGTTGTTGCTCCTAGACGTTTCCACTTCAGCACTTACAGTTGACCAGGGGGGTAGCTCTAGCAGGGCAGAAATTTGACAAATTGACTTATTGGAAAGGTGGTATCCTATAAATGTGCCACGTTTGCAAGTCACTGAGCTCTTCAGTAAGGCCATTCTACTGTCAAATGTTTGTCTATGGAGATCGCATGGCTGTGTGCTCTATTTTATACACCTGTCAGCAACGGGTGTGGCTGAAATAGCCGAATCCACGAATTTGAAGGGGAGGCCACATACGTTAGTAGATACAGTTGAAGTCGGAAGTTTACATACACCTTAGCCAAATATTTTTAAACTCAGTTTTTCACAATTCCTGACATTTAATCCCAGTAAAAATTCCCTGTCTTAGGTCAGTTAGGATCAACCACTTTATTTTCAGAATGTGAAATGTCAGAATAATAGAAGAGAGAATGATTTCTTTTAGCTTTTATTTCTTTCATCACATTCCCAGTGGGTCAGAAGTTTACATACACGCAATTAGTATTTGTTAGCATTGCCTTTAAATTGTTTAACTTGCGTCAAATGTTTCGGGTAGCCATCCATAAGCTTCCCACAATAAGTTGGGTGAATTTTGGCCCATTCCTCCTGACAGAGCTGGTGTAACTGAGTCAGGTTTGTAGGCCTCCTTGCTTGCACACGCCTTTTCAGTTCTGCCCACAAATGTTCTGTAGGATTGAGGTCAGGGCTTTGTGATGGCCACTCCATTACCTTGACTTTGTTGTCCTTAAGCCATTTTGCCACAACTTTGGAAGTATGCTTGGGGTCATTGTCCATTTGGAAGATGCATTTGCGACCAAGCTTCAACTTCCTGACTGATGTCTTGAGATGTTGCTTCAATATATCCACATAATTTTCCGGCCTCATGATGCCATCTATTTTGTGAAGTGCACCAGTCCCTCCTGCAGCAAAGCACCCCCACAACATGATGCTGCCACCCACATGCTTCACATTTGGGATGGTGTTCTTCGGCTTGCAAGCCTCCCCCTTTTCCCCCCAAACATAACAATGGTGATTATGACCAAACAGTTCTATTTTTGTTTCATCAGACCAGAGGATATTTCTCCAAAAAATACGATTTTGTCCCCATGTGCAGTTGCAAACCGTATTCAGGCTTTTTTATGGCAGTTTTGGAGCAGTGGCTTCTTCCTTGCAGAGCGACCTTTCAGGTTATGTCGATATAACGTTTTAATGTGGATATAGATACTTCAGTACCTGTTTCATCCAGCATCTTCACAAGGTCCTTTGCTGTTGTTCTGTGATTAATTTGTACTTTTTGCACAAAAGTACGTGGTCCCATGGTGTTTATACTTGCGTACTGAGTTTGAAGGTAGGCCTTGAAATATATCCACTGGTACACCTCCAATTGACTCAAATTATGTCAATTAGCCTATCAGAAGCTTCTAAAGCCATGACATAATTTTATGGAATTTTCCAAGCTGTTTATTGGCACAGTCAACTTAGTGTATGTAAACTTCTGACCCACTGGAATTGTGATACACTGAATTATAAGTGAAATAATCTGTAAACAATTGTTGGACAAATGACTTGTGTCATGCACAAGGGTGGAGTGTGGAGTGTGGAGTGTGGAGTGTGGAGTGGTTGAAAAACGAGTTTTAATACATAAAGTGTATGTAAACTTCCGACTTCAACTTTATAGCGTATATTGCTTTTTGAAGTTTCCTTGATGTGGTCAGGCTATAAACACCACCAGACTTCACCACTACTGCCTACTGGCTACTTCTCTTTTCACAGCGTGTCCTTTATGGATAACGACAGATGATACTTCCCAGACGGCTCCCTGTGGTCTCTGGGTTAAACGACTTCACATAGAGAAGAGAAGAGGGTCCCATTTGGGACGCAGGGCACAGATGACGCGTGTCATTCAGTCGCACGTCCAATACAAAGCGAAGCTAGCAGGGAATGTTGTTGAGATAGGCTGTAGTTGGCTCATATCATGCCAGAGACACTTGACTTTCTAAAGCCTGGTTTGAGTGCCTTGTCTTTGGAGTGTGAGCCTAATGGGCATTGAAAAGTTACACACTCCGTATGAAGGGGACACGCTGTGCTGTGGTGGTGTAATGAACATGAATGATCTGTGGTGGTGGTGTACTGAACATGAATGATCTGTGGTGGTGGTGGTGTACTGAACATGAATGATCTGTGGTGGTGGTGGTGTAATGAACATGAATGATCTGTGGTGGTGGTGTACTGAACATGAATGATCTGTGGTGGTGGTGGTGTACTGAACATGAATGATCTGTGGTGGTGTAATGAACATGAATGATCTGTGGTGGTGTACTGAACATGAATGATATGTGGTGGTGGTGGTGTACTGAACATGAATGATCTGTGGTGGTGGTGTTTGGTGGTGGTGTACTGAACATGAATGATCTGTGGTGGTGGTGGTGTACTGAACATGAATGATCTGTGGTGGTGGTGTACTGAACATGAATGATCTGTGGTGGTGGTATGTGGTGGTGGTGTGTTGAACATGCATGATCTGTGGTGGTGGTGTACTGAACATGAATGATATGTGGTGGTGGTGTACTGAACATGAATGATCTGTGGTGGTGGTGTACTGAACATGAATGATCTGTGGTGGTGGTGTACTGAACATGAATGATCTGTGGTGGTGGTGGTGTACTGAACATGAATGATCTGTGGGGGTGGTGTACTGAACATGAATTATCTGTGGTGGTGGTGTGTGGTGGTGGTGTGTTGAACATGAATGATCTGTGGTGGTGGTGTACTGAACATGAATGATCTGTGGTGGTGGTGTAATGAACATGAATGATCTGTGGTGGTGGTGTAATGAACATGAATGATCTGTGGTGGTGGTGTACTGAACATGAATGATCTGTGGTGGTGGTGTAATGAACACAGCCCGGTACTCTTCTTCTCTCTCCACGATACCAGCTCAATTACCTAAAGACAATGACTGAAACTCAACACACTGGTTCTGATACCGAACATGCTATGGTACTGACTGTATGTAAATGTAATGGTCGTCTTCATTTATTTCCCACAGTTCCCTAGAGTTCACTCGCACGGTCCCCCCTCTCACCTCTCTCTCCTCACCCTTCACTCAGATATTCCCCCTCTCACCTCTCTCTCCTCGCCCCTTCAATCCCCCTAAGATAATTAACACAGTGTGTAGATTGAATCAACACTTTCAGAGATGAGAGGACCATTAAAGCAGGCTTGTCTGTGTCCATACTCGTCCCTGCCTCTCTACCTGTAGAGGGGGTTTATCCCCCCATAAACCCCCTCTACAGGTACAGAGGCAGTTGCTAGTAGAGCAATGTTTTCAGCTATGTTTTCCTCGACTGTAAGCCATTGAATTCTGGAAGAACGTCCATTACAAAATATACCGCACAGCACTGACTCGCCTCCACAAGCGTTGCCTCTGTGAATGGTCCTTGCTATCCGGGATCCTTGGGATGAAGATAACATTTAAAATGGTTAAGTATGGTAAGGGTTAAGGTTCGGGGGTTAGGTAAAGGTTATGGTTATGGTTTAGCATTAGGGATGTCCCAAAGATTTTGGGTTGCATGTCTTGTTGCTTTTTGTTCTATGTTGTTCTGTCTGTATGCTACGTCTTGCTTGTTCTATGTTGTTCTGTCTGTATGCTATGTCTTGCTTGTTCTATGTTGCTCTGTCTGTATGCTACTGTATGTCTTGCTTGTCCTATGTTGCTCTGTCTGTATGCTATGTCTTGCTTGTTCTATGTTGCTCTGTCTGTATGTTATGTCTTGCTTGTTCTATGTTGCTCTGTCTGTATGCTATATCTTGCTTGTCCCATGTTGCTCTGCATGTGCTCACTACTCAATGATTGTCTGTATTGTAATTGTTTTTAATAACCTGCCCAGGGAATGCGGTTGAAAATTAGCCCGGGTGGCTAAAACTGGCACTTTTACCGAAACGTCGATTGATGTGTACTGTCTCTGTAAAAAAACAAAAAAAAAAACTCAAATCCAGTACTCTCACACAGCTGGCTAGATGGGGATGACAAAACATGAACTTGGACCAGTCCCTGACAAGTGACAAACCATACATCAGAACGTAGCTACGACAGCGCTACTTTGTAACCTGCTATGATCATTGTTTTTATTTAGGTCTCTGAAAACATTTGGATAACAGAGCTTGAGGAATACCCTTTTATAAAGAGCAATTATAAACTGGGTGTGTTGAGCTCTGAATGCTAACTGGCTGACAGCCGGGGTATATCAGACCGTATACCACGGGTATGACAAAACATTTATTTTTACTGCTCTAATTACATTGGTAACTAGTTTATAATATAGCAGTAAGGCACCTGAGGGGGTTTGTGGTATATGACCAATATATCACGGCTAAGTTGCATCCCTGGTTACCACAGAGTTGAACATTCTGAGCATGGCACATGTTTGCATGTTTTACATTTGGCCTTAGCATCCATTGTTTGTTGTTTGTTGTTTGTTGTTTGTATTTGTTATGGATCCTGCTGTCAAGACAGCAGCTACTCTTCCTGGGGTCCAGCAAAATTAAGGCAGTTTATACCATTTTAAAACATGACAATACATTCACAGATTTCACAACACACTGTGTGCCCTCAGCCCCCGACACCACCACTACCACACATCTACAGTACTAAATCCATGTGTATGTATTGTGTGTGTGTGTGTCTCAAATCAAATGTTATTGGTCACATACACACGGTTAGCAGATGTTATTTGTCACATACACATGGTTAGCAGATGTTAATGCGAGTGTAGCGAAATGCTTGTGCTTCTAGTTCCGACAATGCAGTAATACCCAACAAGTAATCTAACCTAAAAATTTCACAACAACTACCTTATACACACAAGTGTAAAGGGATGTGTATGTGTGTCTCTTCACAATCCCCGCTGTTCCATAAGGTGTTTTTTATCCGTTTTTTGAAATCAAATTTTACTGTTTTATCAGTGACCTGATGTGGAATAGAGTTCCATGTAGTCATGGCTCTATGTAGTACTGTGGAATAGAGTTCCATGTAGTCATGGCTCTATGTAGTACTGTGGAATAGAGTTCCACGTAGTCATGGCTGTTCTGTTCTGGAAGAGACCTCTGGTGGCATGTCTTGTGGGGTATGCATGGGTGTCCGAGCTGTGTGCCAGTAGTTTAGACAGACAGCTCGGTGCATTCAACAATTAGTGATGAAGTCAATCTCTGCTCCACTTTGATGCATATTATTAATATTAGATCTCTGTGTACATCCAAGGGCCAGCCGTGCTGCCCTGTTCTGATCCAAATGCAATGTTCCTAAGTCCCTCTTTGTGGCACCTGACCACACGACTGAACAGTAGTCAAGGTGCGACAAAACTAGGGCCTGTAGGACATGCCTTGTTGATAGTGTTGTTAAGAAGGTAGAAACTAGGGCCTGTAGGACCTGCCTTGTTGATAGTGTTGCTTAGAAGGTAGAAACTAGGGCCTGTAGGACCTGCCTTGTTGATAGTGTTGTTGAGAAGGTAGAAACTAGGACCTGTAGGACCTGCCTTGGTGATAGTGTTGTTAAGAAGGTAGAAACTAGAGCCTGTAGGACCTGCCTTGTTGATAGTGTTAAGAAGGTAGAAACTAGGGCCTGTAGGACCTGCCTTGTTGATAGTGTTGCTTAGAAGGTAGAAACTAGGGCCTGTAGGACCTGCCTTGTTGATAGTGTTGTTGAGAAGGTAGAAACTAGGGCCTGTAGGACCTGCCTTGTTGATAGTGTTGTTAAGAAGGTAGAAACTAGGGCCTGTAGGACCTGCCTTGTTGATAGTGTTGTTAAGAAGGTAGAAACTAGGGCCTGTAGGACCTGCCTTGTTGACAGTGTTGTTAAGAAGGTAGAAACTAGAGCCTGTAGGACCTGCCTTGTTGATAGTGTTGTTAAGAAGGTAGAAACTAGAGCCTGTAGGACCTGCCTAGTTGACAGTGTTGTTAAGAAGGTAGAAACTAGGGTCTGTAGGACCTGCCTTGTTGATAGTGTTGTTAAGAAGGTAGAAACTAGGGCCTGTAGGACCTGCCTTGTTGATAGTGTTGTTAAGAAGGTAGAAACTAGGGCCTGTAGGACCTGCCTTGTTGATAGTGTTGTTGAGAAGGTAGAAACTAGGGCCTGTAGGACCTGCCTTGTTGATAGTGTTGTTAAGAAGGTAGAAACTAGGGCCTGTAGGACCTGCCTTGTTGATAGTGTTGTTAAGAAGGTAGAAACTAGGGCCTGTAGGACCTGCCTTGTTGACAGTGTTGTTAAGAAGGTAGAAACTAGAGCCTGTAGGACCTGCCTTGTTGATAGTGTTGTTAAGAAGGTAGAAACTAGAGCCTGTAGGACCTGCCTAGTTGACAGTGTTGTTAAGAAGGTAGAAACTAGGGTCTGTAGGACCTGCCTTGTTGATAGTGTTGTTAAGAAGGTAGAAACTAGGGCCTGTAGGACCTGCCTTGTTGATAGTGTTGTTAAGAAGGTAGAAACTAGGGCCTGTAGGACCTGCCTTGTTGATAGTGTTGTTGAGAAGGTAGAAACTAGGGCCTGTAGGACCTGCCTTGTTGATAGTGTTGTTAAGAAGGTAGAAACTAGGGCCTGTAGGACCTGCCTTGTTGATAGTGTTGTTAAGAAGGTAGAAACTAGGGCCTGTAGGACCTGCCTTGTTGACAGTGTTGTTAAGAAGGTAGAAACTAGAGCCTGTAGGACCTGCCTTGTTGATAGTGTTGTTAAGAAGGTAGAAACTAGAGCCTGTAGGACCTGCCTAGTTGACAGTGTTGTTAAGAAGGTAGAAACTAGGGTCTGTAGGACCTGCCTTGTTGACAGTGTTGTTAAGAAGGTAGAAACTAGGGTCTGTAGGACCTGCCTTGTTGACAGTGTTGTTAAGAAGGTAGAAACTAGGGCCTGTAGGACCTGCCTTGTTGATAGTGTTGTTGAGAAGGTAGAAACTAGGGCCTGTAGGACCTGCCTTGTTGATAGTGTTGTTAAGAAGGCAGAGCATCACTTTATTATGGACAGACTTCTCCCCATCTTAGCTACTGTTGTATCAATATGTTTTGACCATGACAGTTTACAATCTAGTGTTACACCAAACAGTTTAGTCATCTCAACTTGCCCAATTTCCACATGATTTATGACAAGATTTAGTTGAGGTTTAGGGTTTAGTGAGTGTTTTGTTCCAAATACAATGCTTTTAGTTTTAGAAATATTTAGGACTAACTTATTCCTTGCCACCCACTCTGAAATTAACTGCAGCTCTTTGTTGAGTGTTGCAGTCATTTCATTCGTTGTAGCAGCTTTTTTTTTTTTTTATAGTTCACCTTATTTCACAGCTGACGTGTATAGTGTTGAGACTTCCGCATACACCATGGCTTTACTCAAAGTCAGTGGCATGTCGTTAGTGAAATGACACCAGACACCCTACCTTGATACTTCACCTAACAGTATTACGGCCAGTGCACATGTTCTCGCCACTTTATTAAGCTGACAATCTGCTTATCTCCTCACCGTAGAAGCAGTAACAGTTAATTCACAGTAATTCACTCCCTTTTCCTGACTGGTGTAGTTGCGTTGACCGACAGTGTCCAGCCTCTTACTGTAGCGCGTCAAGGCAAGATAGGCTTATAGCCATGTAAAGATCACCCTCTTCAGGCAGTGTTGCCATGTTCGCATTTTTTTTCTTGACAATTGGGCTACTTTGAAAACGTTGTCACGGGTGAAAATGTTTTGGTCGCAGGTGGTGGGTTTTTGGACTACTTCTAAATTGCACCGCGGCAGCCATGGCATTTCCCTTGAAAATGTTACATTTCACCGTGACCTGCTGCTGCTGACTATCAGGCAGTGAGGCAGGCGGTTACTGAGTGAGTGAGTAGTGGAGGAGGGGACCGGAGGGGTGTGGGTGAGTGGTGGAGAGGACCGGAGGGGTGTGGGCGCGTTGAGAAAACACTGGCTGAAGCCGAGTCACGGAGACGTCGTAACAACTTATCTAGATTGGTCATTATGGAGACACACCCTTTTCCCATAAAAAAACAACATATGAACGCTCTAGAACTTATATAACGGCGACAAAATATTGTAAAACGACTTTAGGCGCACTAGAGCTCTTTAGATACGTTTGCTCAGAGGTGGTTTAAAGGAAATTGCATTCTAACGTCGACTTTTGTAATGGATAATCTTATGCGAAGGGTTTTATGCTCAGTTCTGGGGTTTGGAGCGTTACGCATGTGGACATGTTCTATGGACGTTATGGAACTGCCTTGCTTGTGTTATGGTTAAAGTCGACAATGGAAATGACATTAAATATGGAGAATGATAAGAATACAATTGCATCTGTTGACCATCGTGTCAGCTATTCATTTATATGCCATTGTAAACTACTGTAGCCTACCATTTGGGATACAATGAATACAGTGTGTTAAAATGAAGGCAATGACTGCTGTCGTTGCAAATCTATTTGTGCCACTTGTGTAGCCTACGTGGAGCTGACAAACAGCTTTAATAAAATAGCATGTAACTTCCGTTTGTTGTTGTTGTAGCCTTGTGTTGTTATGCAATTATTAATGGCCATGTTTAGTTAATTCAATTGGAAGTTATCAATTGTGTTCATGGTCACAGTGTAACAGTATAACTTTAGACCGTCCCCTCGCCCATACCCGGTGGGAACCACTACTTCCAAGGGCTCAGAGAAAGTGACGTCACCGATTGAAACGCTATATAGGGCGCATCACCGCTAACTAGCTAGCCGTTGCACATCAGGGGCTATAGGCTACCTGCATCTCGCTCAGCAAACAATGGCAACGTTTATTTGCAAACCTACATTTTAGTCAGTAGTTTATGCCTATTAATAAAATAACAAGTCAATCTCGCAAATAGGCTATTTATTACGGTTTGTATCACAACATTTGTAGTCACATGATAATGGCACAATTGCCAGAAAGTAGCATAACATTTAATTTTTAAAGTTCATCCAAGAGTTTCTTGCACAGAGATTTCGAGATCCTCTGTCCAACATCACTAAAACTCTCCTTTGTCTACAGTTACACACATGTGCAAACAGGATTTATTTACAATTATAAACTGGGTGGTTTGAGCCCTGAATGCTGATTGGTTGAAAGCCATTGGAGTGTGGACCAAGGGAATTACATTGGTAACCAGTTTATAAATAAAGCAAGATTGGAACATATGGCCCATATACTACGACTAAGGTCCATGTCCTAAAAAACAGCCATTAGTCGTGGTATACTGACCATACACCACAAATAACAGCCATTAGTCGTGGTATACTGGCCATACACCACAAATAACAGCCATTAGTCGTAGTATACTGGCCATACACCACAAATAACAGCCATTAGTCGTAGTATACTGGCCATACACCACAAATAACAGCCATTAGTCGTAGTATATTGGCCATACACCACAAATAACAGCCATTAGTCGTAGTATACTGGCCATACACCACAAATAACAGCCATTAGTCGTAGTATATTGGCCATACACCACAAATAACAGCCCTTAGTCGTAGTATACTGGCCATACACCACAAATAACAGCCATTAGTCGTAGTATATTGGCCATACACCACAAATAACAGCCCTTAGTCGTAGTATACTGGCCATACACCACAAATAACAGCCCTTAGTCGTAGTATACTGGCCATACACCACAAATAACAGCCCTTAGTCGTAGTATACTGGCCATACACCACAAATAACAGCCCTTAGTCGTAGTATACTGGCCATACACCACAAATAACAGCCCTTAGTCGTAGTATACTGGCCATACACCACAAATAACAGCCCTTAGTCGTAGTATACTGGCCATACACCACAAAAAACAGCCATTAGTCGTAGTATACTGACCATACACCACAAATAACAGCCCTTAGTCGTAGTATACTGGCCATACACCACAAATAACAGCCATTAGTCGTAGTATATTGGCCATACACCACAAATAACAGCCATTAGTCGTAGTATACTGGCCATACACCACAAATAACAGCCCTTAGTCGTAGTATATTGGCCATACACCACACCTCCTTGGGTCTTATTGCTTAATCGCTGCTGTCAAAACAAGTGAAATTGACATCCATTGATGGAAAATGATCTGCAGAGGTTAATAAGGGAGATTTATCTTAAATTCCCAATAATTGTTATTTTGATGGGAAACCCACATTTTGCTTCTTAGCCTACGTTGTTAAAATTAAGTTGATACTCCTTCTTAATTCGCTCGATAACATCATGGGGGAAAAAAGGGTTTACTTGACAAATGTGGCAACTCCTCTCTTCGTGCGAAAAAGGGTTTTCAGAGGTCATTGGGTTAGACATTTTAGCAAGACCTGGCAACCCTGTCTTCAGGACAAATAATGAAATGCGAAACAAAAGTCAAATTCTATGAAGAACATACTTTTTTTTCTAGCGTTTTCTCTGCATGTTATATCGGTCCTTTTTGGGACGGATTAAAAGCAGATACAAATGCATACGCGAAAGTCTAATATCGTCCAAAAATGTTGGTCAACCGAGAAATCAGTCGGGCTCTAGTTGCTAGGGGTTCCCGTGGTGACAGTAACCAGGGGTTTCTGACTCCAACTGTCAGTCTGACCTTCTCTGGCTCCTCTGCTCTGTTTTCTGTTGGTTCTGTGAGACTTTGGCTGTGTCACAAACGGCACCATATTCCCTTAGTTTGCATAATTTTTTTTTTGACGAAGGACCATAGAGGTCTGATCAAAAGTAGTACACTATAACTGTAGGTTGCCGTTTGGGACGCACCCTTTCAGTTTTCTCAGCCATCTGTGCGGTTACTGCTGTTCCCAGCTAAGGCTCTGGGGAGGCCCTCACTGACGACACCAGAGCACATTGTTTGAGCAGTGATTAAAAAAAGGAAAGGATGAGTAAAAAAAAAAAAAAATCTGTCTTCTCTAGGATAATCTATAGTTTCCCAGACACAGATTAAGACTGTAACAGTGCTGGAGACCCCGTTGTGGTTCTTAATTGAACCAGTCTTTTACTTCTTGTTTAAATACTTTAATTAATGATACGTTCTTCATCAAATTAATGTCATGTTGATTAAATTATAAACAGGCTAACACACCCGTATTGTGAAACTGTAGGTTAACAACTCCCTGCCCCACACCCCCACTCCCTCACACCCCCACACCCCCACACTCCCAAACTCCCACACCCTGACACCCCCACACCCTCACATCCTCACACCCTCAAACCCCCACACTCCCACACCCTCACACCCTCAAACCCCCACACTCCCACACCCTCACACCCCCACACCCTCCCTGAATGTGACAGAAAAACAAGTAGCAAAGTCATTAAGGCCAGTCACATCTTATATAATGTATAATTACAGGAATGAAATCATCATCATGTATTGATCACATCTTTACTAATTCAGCAGAAATTTGCTTAAGAGTGGTATCCAAATCCATCGGATGTAGTGATCACAATATACTGTATATAGCCGTCCTTCTACACCTGCATTGCTTGCTGTTTGGGGTTTTAGGCTGGGGGTTTCTGTACAGCACTTTGATATATCAGCTGATTTAAGAAGGGCTTTATAAATATATTTGATTTGATAAATATGATTAGTAGCCATATCTAGGGAAAAAAACTCACTTCCAAAGGCTGGGCCTAATATAGTGTATAAGAGGGCATACAATACGTTTTATAGCGATTCCTATGTTGAAGATGTAAATACGATTTACTCGTCTGTGGTGTATAATGAGGAGCAACCAGTAGCTGCACACGACACATTTATTACATAATCCTGAGTCAGGCATTCCACAGGGCAGCTGTCTAGGCCCCTTACTTTTAAAACTCTTGACTAATGACCTGCCACTGGCTTTGAGTAAAGTCTCTGTGTCAAAATATACTGCTGACTCAACACTATACATGTCAGCTGCCACAGTGAATGAAATCAAATCAACACTTAACAAAGAGATGGAGACAGTTTCAGAATGGGTGGCAAGAAATAAATTAGTCATAAATAAATAAAAAAAACTAGTAGCATGGTTTTGGGACAAATCATTCACTAAACCGTAAACCTTAACTCAATCTTGTAATGAATAATGTGGAAATTGAGCAAGTTGAGATGACTAAACTGCTTGGAGTAACACTAGATTGTAAACTGTCATGGTCAAAACATATTGATGCAACAGTAGCTAAGATGCGGAGAAGTCTGTCTATAGTAAAGTGCTGCTCTGCCTTCTTAACAACACTATGAACAAGGCAGGTCCTACAGGCCCTAGTTTTTTCGCACCTTGACTATTGTCCAGTTGTGTGGTCTGGTGCCACAAAGAGAAAAATTACAATTGTCTCAGAACAGGGCAGCACGGCTGGCGCTTAAATGTACACGGAGAGCTAACATTAATAATATGCATGTCAATCTCCCCTGACTGAAACTGGAGGAGAGATTAACTTCATCCCTACTTGTATTTATCAGAGGTTGAATTCACAGAGCTGTCTGTCTAAACTACTGGCACACAGCTTGGACACCCATACATACCCCACAAGACATGCCATCAGAGGTCTCTTCACAGTCCCCAAGTCTAGAACAGACTATGGGAGGCGCACCGTACTACATAGAGCCATGACAACATGTAACTATATTTCACAGTACTACATAGAGCCATGACTACATGGAACTCTATTCCACAGTACTACATAGAGCCACGACTACATGGAACTCTATTCCACCATACTACATAGAGCCATGACAACATGGAACTCTATTTCACAGTACTACATAGAGCCATGACTACATGGAACTCTATTCCACAGTACTACGTAGAGCCACGACTACATGGAACTCTATTCCACAGTACTACATAGAGCCATGACTACAAGGAACTCTATTCCACAGTACTACATAGAGCCATGACTACATGGAACTCTATTCCACAGTACTACATAGAGCCATGACCACATGGAACTCTATTCCACAGTACTACATAGAGCCATGACTACACAGAACTCTATTCCACAGTAGTACATAGAGCCATGACTACACAGAACTCTATTCCACAGTACTACATAGAGCCATGACTACACAGAACTCTATTCCACAGTAGTACATAGAGCCATGACTACACAGAACTCTATTCCACAGTAGTACATAGAGCCATGACTACACAGAACTCTATTCCACAGTAGTACATAGAGCCATGACTACATGGAACTCTATTCCACAGTACTACATAGAGCCATGACTACACAGAACTCTATTCCACAGTACTACATAGAGCCATGACTACATGGAACTCTATTCCACAGTACTACATAGAGCCATGACTACATGGAACTCTATTCCACAGTACTACATAGAGCCATGACCACATGGAACTCTATTCCACAGTACTACATAGAGCCATGACTACACAGAACTCTATTCCACAGTAGTACATAGAGCCATGACTACACAGAACTCTATTCCACAGTACTACATAGAGCCATGACTACACAGAACTCTATTCCACAGTAGTACATAGAGCCACGACTACACAGAACTCTATTCCACAGTACTACATAGAGCCACGACTACACAGAACTCTATTCCACAGTACTACATAGAGCCATGACTACACAGAACTCTATTCCACAGTACTACATAGAGCCACGACTACACAGAACTCTATTCCACAGTACTACATAGAGCCATGACTACACAGAACTCTATTCCACAGTACTACATAGAGCCATGACTACATGGAACTCTATTCCACAGTACTACATAGAGCCATGACTACATGGAACTCTATTCCACAGTTCTACATAGAGCCATGACTACATGGAACTCTATTCCACAGTCCTACATAGAGCCATGACTACATGGAACTCTATTCCACAGTACTACATAGAGCCATGACTACACAGAACTCTATTCCACAGTCCTACATAGAGCCATGACTACATGGAACTCTATTCCACAGTCCTACATAGAGCCATGACTACATGGAACTCTATTCCACAGTTCTACATAGAGCCATGACTACATGGAACTCTATTCCACAGTACTACATAGAGCCATGACTACATGGAACTCTATTCCACAGTACTACATAGAGCCATGACTACATGGAACTCTATTCCACAGTACTACTTAGAGCCATGACTACATAGAACTCTATTCCACAGTACCACATAGAGCCATGACTACATGGAACTCTATTCCACAGTACTACATAGAGCCATGACTACATGGAACTCTATTCCACAGTACTACATAGAGCCATGACTACACGGAGCTCTATTCCACAGTACTACATAGAGCCATGACTACATGGAACTCTATTCCACAGTACTACATAGAGCCATGACTACATAGAACTCTATTCCACAGTACTACATAGAGCCATGACTACATGGAACTCTATTCCACAGTACTACATAGAGCCATGACTACATGGAACTCTATTCCACAGTACTACATAGAGCCATGGCTACATGGAACTCTATTCCACAGTACTACATAGAGCCATGACTACATGGAACTCTATTCCACAGTACTACATAGAGCCATGACTACATGGAACTCTATTCCACAGTACTACATAGAGCCATGACTACATGGAACTCTATTCCACAGTTCTACATAGAGCCATGACTACATGGAACTCTATTCCACAGTCCTACATAGAGCCATGACTACATGGAACTCTATTCCACAGTACTACATAGAGCCATGACTACACAGAACTCTATTCCACAGTCCTACATAGAGCCATGACTACATGGAACTCTATTCCACAGTCCTACATAGAGCCATGACTACATGGAACTCTATTCCACAGTTCTACATAGAGCCATGACTACATGGAACTCTATTCCACAGTACTACATAGAGCCATGACTACATGGAACTCTATTCCACAGTACTACATAGAGCCATGACTACATGGAACTCTATTCCACAGTACTACTTAGAGCCATGACTACATAGAACTCTATTCCACAGTACCACATAGAGCCATGACTACATGGAACTCTATTCCACAGTACTACATAGAGCCATGACTACATGGAACTCTATTCCACAGTACTACATAGAGCCATGACTACACGGAGCTCTATTCCACAGTACTACATAGAGCCATGACTACATGGAACTCTATTCCACAGTACTACATAGAGCCATGACTACATAGAACTCTATTCCACAGTACTACATAGAGCCATGACTACATGGAACTCTATTCCACAGTACTACATAGAGCCATGACTACATGGAACTCTATTTCACAGTACTACATAGAGCCATGACTACATGGAACTCTATTCCACAGTACTACATAGAGCCATGACTACATGGAACTCTATTCCACAGTACTACATAGAGCCATGACTACATGGAACTCTATTCCACAGTACTACATAGAGCCATGACTACATGGAACTCTATTCCACAGTACTACATAGAGTCATGACTACATGGAACTCTATTCCACAGTACTACATAGAGCCATGACTACATGGAACTCTATTCCACAGTACTACATAGAGCCATGACTACATGGAACTCTATTCCACAGTACTACATAGAGCCATGACTACATGGAACTCTATTACACAGTACTACATAGAGCCATGACTACATGGAACTCTATTCCACAGTACTACATAGAGCCATGACTACATGGAACTCTATTCCACAGTACTACATAGAGACATGACTACACGGAGCTCTATTCCACAGTACTACATAGAGCCATGACTACATGGAACTCTATTCCACAGTACTACATAGAGCCATGACTACATAGAACTCTATTCCACAGTACTACATAGAGCCATGACTACATGGAACTCTATTCCACAGTACTACATAGAGCCATGACTACATGGAACTCTATTCCACAGTACTACATAGAGTCATGACTACATGGAACTCTATTCCACAGTACTACATAGAGCCATGACTACATGTAACTCTATTCCACAGTACTACATAGAGCCATGACTACATGGAACTCTATTCCACAGTACTACATAGAGCCATGACTACATGGAACTCTATTCCACAGTACTACATAGAGCTAGTAAGGTAACTGATGCAGCAGTAGAATTAGATTTAAAAAAGCAGATAAAAAATATACTTCATGGCAACACACGGCAACACACGGCAACACACGGCAACACACGGCAACACACGGCAACACACGGCAACACACGGCACGTGGACTGTGAAGAGACACACACAGGTACAGACACACACATGATAACATACGCACTCCACACACAAGTACACATGGATTTTGTATTGTAGATATGTGTTGTAGTAGAGTAGGGGTCTGAGGGAACACACTCAATGTATTGTAGATATGTGGTAGTAGAGTAGTGGTCTGAGGGAACACACTTAATGTATTGTAGAGTAGTGGTAGTAGTGTAGTGGTCTGAGGGAACACACTTAATGTATTGTAGATATGTGGTAGTAGAGTAGGGGTCTGAGGGAACACACTCAATGTATTGTAGATATGTGGTAGTAGAGTAGGGGTCTGAGGGAACACACTTAATGTATTGTAGAGTAGTGGTAGTAGTGTAGTGGTCTGAGGGAACACACTTAATGTATTGTAGAGTAGTGGTAGTAGAGTAGTGGTCTGAGGGAACACACTTAATGTATTGTAGAGTAGTGGTAGTAGTGTAGTGGTCTGAGGGAACACACTTAATGTATTGTAGAGTAGTGGTAGTAGAGTAGTGGTCTGAGGGAACACACTTAATGTGTTGTAGACATGTGGAAGTAGTGTAGTGGTCTGAGGGAACACACTTAATGTGTTGTAGACATGTGGTAGTAGTGTAGTGGTCTGAGGGGATACACTTAATGTGTTGTAGAACCTGCATTCATTTTGCTCCAATGTAGCTGCTGCCTTGGCAAGAACTAATGGTGATTTGTAATAAACTCCAGGAAGAGTAGCTGCTGCCTTGGTATCAGGAACTAATAGGGATCCATAATAAACCCCAGGAAGAGTAGCTGCTGCCTTGGCAGGGGGGATCCATAATGAACCCCAGGAAGAGTAAATGCTGTCTTGGCAGGAACTAATGGGGATCCTTAATAAACCCCAGGAAGAGTAGCTGCTGCCTTGGCAGGAACTAATGGGGATCCATAATAAACCCCAGGAAGAGTAGCTGCTGCCTTGGCAGGAACTAATGGGGATCCTTAATAAACCCCAGGAAGAGTAGCTGCTGCCTTGGCAGGAACTAATGGGGATCCATAATAAACCCCAGGAAGAGTAGCTGCTGCCCTGACAGGAACTAATGGGGATCCATAATAAACCCCAGGAAGAGTAGCTGCTGCCCTGACAGGAACTAATGGGGATCCATAACTTGTTTATTCAGTAGCTACTTGATATGTAGTGCCGTAATAGAATAGTACTGCTGTTTCCAGGTTGCATATTGAGTTTAGTCTGAGATTCAGTTACCTGCGACACACACACACACACACACACACACACACACGCACGCACGCACGCACGCTCGCACACACAAGCACACGCACACACACCCACGAGCACACACACACACATCACATAGACATCATGTCGGAGCACACCACTACTGAGAATACCAGAGGGAGGCCGTCTAATTGAATGAAGTCCAACAAGACGTTGGGAGAACAGACAGTGTGTGATGCAGAGAGACAGGACAGGTCTGCTCTCACAGATGTTCCCCTGCAGGTACATGTATGGCGGCTGATGTTACCCAGCAAGCAGGGTGGCAGACACCACTCCAGCTGTGAGGTCAGGGGGTGGGAAGGGAACGGGGTGCTGTTTATACGTTAGGAAGGGAACGGGGTGCTGTTTATACGTTAGGAAGGGAACGGGGTGCTGTTTATACGTTAGGAAGGGAACGGGGTGCTGTATCTACAACAGGAAGGGAACAGGGGGCAGTATCTCTACAACAGGAAGGGAACAGGGTGCTGTGTCTACAACCGGAAGGGAACAGGGTGATGTGTCTACAACAGGAAGGGAACAGGGTGATGTGTCTACAACAGGAAGGGAACAGGGTGATGTGTCTACAACAGGAAGGGAACAGGGTGCTGTATCTACAACAGGAAGGGAACAGGGTGCTGTATCTACAACAGGAAGGGAACAGGGTGCTGTATCTACGACAGGAAGGGAACAGGGTGATGTGTCTACAACAGGAAGGGAACAGGGTGATGTGTCTACAACAGGAAGGGAACGGGGTGCTGTATCTACAAAAGGAAGGGAACAGGGAGCTGGATCTACAACAGGAAGGGAACAGGGTGATGTATCTACAACAGGAAGGGAACAGGGGGCTGTATCTACAACAGGAAGGGAACAGGGTGATGTATCTACAACAGGAAGGGAACAGGGTAATGTATCTACAACAGGATGGGAACAGGGGGCTGTATCTACAACAGGAAGGGAACAGGGGGCTGTATCCACAACAGGAAGGGAACAGGGGGCTGTATCTACAACAGGAAGGGAACAGGGTGATGTATCTACAACAGGAAGGGAACAGGGGCTGTATCTACAACAGGAAGGGAACACGGGGATGTATCTACAACAGGAAGGGAACAGGGGCTGTATCTACAACAGGAAGGGAACAGAGGGCTGTATCTACAACAGGAAGGGAACAGGGGGCTGTATCCACAACAGGAAGGGAACAGGGGGCTGTATCTACAACAGGAAGGGAACAGGGTGATGTATCTACAACAGGAAGGGAACAGGGGGCTGTATCCACAACAGGAAGGGAACAGGGGGCTGTATCTACAACAGGAAGGGAACAGGGTGATGTATCTACAACAGGAAGGGAACAGGGTGATGTATCCACAACAGGAAGGGAACAGAGGGCTGTATCTACAACAGGAAGGGAACAGGGGGCTGTATCCACAACAGGAAGGGAACAGGGGGCTGTATCTACAACAGGAAGGGAACACGGGGATGTATCTACAACAGGAAGGGAACGGTTCCGAAGTATTCCCACACATAGTAGAGAGATACTGTATGTGTAACGTCTACAAATGTAAGCAACGTTTGAAATTATGATGTTTTAGCCAAATATTATATCTGTTTGTGTCTTCTGGCGGTCAATTTGCATGTTCCAGCCCCCCTGAACAGACGCTCAAGAAAAAAATCTGTCTCTGTCTGAATCTAGTTGATGATCCCTGATCTCAAATGACACCAATCTGGATTAAAATAGTAGGAATTAGGGTAACGGAGTAGAGCTGTGGTGGGGGGGGGGGGGGGGGGGGGGGGCTTGCCTTTTGAATGGCGACATACAGTATACATCAATGGCACTAATCCTTTTGCTTGGATACACACATACACACACACACACACACACGCACACGCACACGCACGCACGCACACACACACACACAAATGGCACTGATATTCCTTTTCCTACTAGCATGGTCCAGACCAAAAATGATAGAGTCCTTGCAGAAACAATCTATTATATCCAAATAGGAGTTGAACAGATAGGAGTTGAACAGTTAGGAGTTGAACAGATAGGAGTTGAACAGTTAGGAGTTGAACAGATAGGAGTTGAACAGTTAGGAGTTGAACAGTTAGGAGTTGAACAGTTAGGAGTTGAACTGATAGGAGTTGAACAGATAGGAGTTGAACAGATAGGAGTTGAACAGTTAGGAGTTGAACAGTTAGGAGTTGAACAGTTAGGAGTTGAACTGATAGGAGTTGAACAGATAGGAGTTGAACAGTTAGGAGTTGAACAGTTAGGAGTTGAACAGATAGGAGTTGAACAGTTAGGAGTTGAACAGATAGGAGTTGAACAGTTAGGAGTTGAACAGTTAGGAGTTGAACAGATAGGAGTTGAACAGTTAGGAGTTGAACAGATAGGAGTTGAACAGTTAGGAGTTGAACAGATAGGAGTTGAACAGTTAGGAGTTGAACAGATAGGAGTTGAATAGTAAGGAGTTGAACAGTTAGGAGTTGAACAGATAGGAGTTGAACAGTTAGGAGTTGAACAGATAGGAGTTGAATAGTTAGGAGTTGAACAGATAGGAGTTAAACAGTTAGGAGTTGAATAGATTGGAGTTTGTGGTGCTATGACCCAACTCTGAGCCTGGCTCAAAAACATAATTTCAGACATGAAAATGTTACCCGTATCCGTTGAGTAACAACTTTGCGTGTGAATCTCAAAATAAATCAACAAATATCAGTCATTCTCCCACTGACATCTGAAGGAATAGAATTAACAGAAGGCCCAAAGCCCCAATTACATTGACGAAGTCCCCTCTATTCGTGATATTTTTTATCGGCCAGCCGAAGACGCTGTGTCACAGAGAAATAATCCTACGGTGTCCATATTAGGAAAGCCTCAGTTGGTGTCAGGCTGAGTCCTTCTGACTCTGACGCTGCCGTAATATGGGTCCTAATCTGGACACCATACACACCCCACATCTGTCTCTACTTTGCCAAGCACATTCAGTCACTTTAAACATCTGGCGTTTCGCCGCCTGCCGTAGGAAACCTCTGACGCACCTAGCAGGAATCCTGGTTGAGTTTGGCTAAAGTCTGACCCCTGACCTAACCCATGACCTCCCAGCAGATGGAGGGTAAAGAGTTGATGAGTGGTGGAGGTGTGGAAGGTGAGGAAAGAGAGTAAAGGCTGGTGTTTGTTAGTGAGGGGGGGGGGGGGTGAAGGTATAGGTTGTGTGTTGTTGAGGAGCAGAGGAGGCTGGTAGGAAGAGATATAGGAGGACATGCTCATTGTAATGGCTGGAATGGAATAAAAGGGACAGTTAAGCTGAGAGAGAGATAAGTGGAGCTGAGAGGGACATTAAGCTGAGATAGGTGGAGCTGAGATGGACATTATGCTGAGATAGGTGGAGCTGAGATGGACATTATGCTGAGATAGGTGGAGCTGAGAGAGAGAGAAGGTGAGCTGAGACACAGACAGAGAAGACAAGAAATGCCTTAGTTCGGCTTGGACTGGTTAGGGTTGTCTCTTACCTGGCTCTCTCAGTATGAGCTGGGCCATAGCCTGGGCGTTCCCTGCTTCATTCTCAGCCACACACTGATAGAAACCTTCATCTGACTTCACCAGACCAAGGATCTGGAGGTTACTGCCATCCTGCAGAGGAAGGCACAACACAGTTGGTTTTAAAAACAATTTTAATTGAACCTTTTTTTTAACTGGGCAAGTCGGTTAAAGAATAAATTCTTATTTTACAATGACGTCCTACCCCCGGCCAAACTCAGACGACGCTCAACCAATTGTTCGCTGCCCTATGGGACTCCCAATCACGGCCGGTTGTGACACAGCCCAGGATCAAACCAGGGTTTGTAGTGACGCTTCTAGCACTGAAATGCAGTGCCTTAGACTGCTGTGCCACTCGGGAGCCTAATAGATGGCAGTATGTTATGTATGGGCTACCATAGACCGCTGTGCCACTCGGGAGCCTAATAGATGGCAGTATGATATGTATGGGCTACCATAGACCGCTGTGCCACTCGGGAGCCTAATAGATGGCAGTATGTTATGTATGGGCTACCATAGACCGCTGTGCCACTCGGGAGCCTAATAGATGGCAGTATGATATGTATGGGCTACCATAGACCGCTGTGCCACTCGGGAGCCTAATAGATGGCAGTATGATATGTATGGGCTACCATAGACCGCTGTGCCACTCGGGAGCCTAATAGATGGCAGTATGTTATGTATGGGCTACCATAGACCGCTGTGCCACTCGGGAGCCTAATAGATGGCAGTATGATATGTATGGGCTACCATAGACCGCTGTGCCACTCGGGAGCCTAATAGATGGCAGTATGTTATGTATGGGCTACCATAGACCGCTGTGCCACTCGGGAGCCTAATAGGTGGCAGTATGTTATGTATGGGCTACCATAGACCGCTGTGCCACTCGGGAGCCTAATAGATGGCAGTATGTTATGTATGGGCTACCATAGAAAAGTAAAGACTGTTTCTTCTTTCTACGCATTCTGTATCAAAAGCTATTTGTCATCGATTATTGAAATGGTCAGATCTTTGAGTTGACTTCTACATAGTTAGAGTATTAAGGCTTGAACTATACATTGGCTCTTAGTTTGGTGCCCAGCCTACCTAGTACCCCCTATAGTACCCCCCTATAGTACCCCCTATAGTATCCCCAATAGTACCCCCCTATAGTACCCCCCTATAGTACCCCCTATAGTACTCCCTATAGTACCCCCCTATAGTACCCCCTATAGTACCCCCTATAGTACCCCCTATAGTACCCCCTATAGTACCTCCCTATAGTACCCCCTATAGTACCCCCCTATAGTATCCCCTATAGTACCCCCCTATAGTACCCCCTATAGTACCCCCTATAGTATCCCCTATAGTACCCCCTATAGTACCCCCCTATAGTACCCCCTATAGTACCCCCCTATAGTACCCCCCTATAGTACCCCCTATAGTACCCCCCTATAGTACCCCCTATAGTACCCCCTATAGTACCCCCCTATAGTACCCCCTATAGTACCCCCTATAGTATCCCCAATAGTACCCCCCTATAGTACCCCCCTATAGTACCCCCCTATAGTACCCCCTATAGTACCCACAATAGTACCCCCCTATAGTACCCCCTATAGTACTCCCTATAGTACCCCCCTATAGTACCCCCCTATAGTACCCCCTATAGTACCCACAATAGTACCCCCCTATAGTACCCCCTATAGTACTCCCTATAGTACCCCCCTATAGTACCCCCTATAGTACCCACAATAGTACCCCCCTATAGTACCCCCTATAGTACTCCCTATAGTACCCCTCTATAGTACCCCCTATAGTACCCCCTATAGTACCCACAATAGTACCCCCCTATAGTACCCCCTAAAGTACCCCCCTATAGTACCCCTTATAGTACCCCCCTATAGTACTCCCAATAGTACCCCCTATACTACCCCCCTATAAGGTCATCAGAGTCGTGTTCATGGTCCTGTGTGATTTACAACCATCTGGATGTAGTCACTGGGTATGTGCTTGACATTATATGGGTGACACACACACACACACACACACACACACACACACACTACACAGAGGCTGTGTTCTATGTGACGTACAACAATCTGGAAGTAGTCACTGGGGATGACCTCCTCTCCGTTCTTCATCCAGTGCACCGTAGGAGGAGGGTTCCCCGTTACAGCACACTCCAGCTCCATGTCCGTACTCTCATAGGAATATGTGTTGGTGGGGTAGTTCAGGAACTGGGGTGGCACTGTAGAGAGGGAGACAGGGTTAGGGTTAGACATACGTATTGGTGGGGTAGTTCAGGAACTGAGGTGGCACTGTAGAGAGGGGTACAGGGTTAGGGTTAGACATACGTATTGGTGGGGTAGTTCAGGAACTGGGGTGGCACTGTAGAGAGAGGGGTACAGGGTTAGTGTTAGACATATGTATTGGTGGGGTAGTTCAGGAACTGGGGTGGCACTGTAGAGAGAGGGATACAGGGTTAGGGTTAGACATACGTGTTGGTGGGGTCAGATACTGTGGAGAAAGAGAGATGGGTTACGGTTAGGATTAGAATTAGAATTAGAATTATACGTAGGTGGAGGTTTAGACTTCTGTGTATGGATGTTGGTTAAGGTTAGATGTAGGTGGAGGTTAAATGTATGTGTATGGATGTTGGTTAAGGCTGGGGTTAGGAACTGTGTTTGCCCTGTAGAGATAGAGAATGAACAGAACACAGCAGTTGTGAAGTCAGACCTTCAGATTTTCCGTAAGGAGATATTAGCAAACAGGTGGATGATGATGTTGAGATTTTCCCTAAGGAGACATTAGCAAACAGGTGGATGATGACAGGTGGATGATGATGTTGAGATTTTCCCTAAGGAGACATTAGCAAACAGGTGGATGATGATGTTGAGATTTTCCCTAAGGAGACATTAGCAAACAGGTGGATGATGACAGGTGGATGATGATGTTGAGATTTTCCCAAAGGAGACATTAGCAAACAGGAATATGATGACAGTCAGGTGTGCATATCATCCCTAAAGAGACAGTAGCTATTGATGCTACTATAAATATAGCTATTGATGCTACTATAAATGTAGCTATTGGTGATACTATAAAGGTAGCTATTGATGCTACTATAAAGGTAGCTATTGATGCTACTATAAATATAGCTATTGATGCTACTATAAATGTAGCTATTGATGATACTATAAAGGTAGCTATTGATGCTACTATAAAGGTAGCTATTGATGCTACTATAAATATAGCTATTAATGCTACTATAAAGGTAGCTAGTAATGCTACTATAAAGGAGCTAATGATGCTACTATAAAGGTAGCTATTGATGCTACTATAAATGTAGCTATTGATGATACTATAAAGGTAGCTATTGATGCTACTATAAAGGTAGCTATTGATGCTACTATAAATATAGCTATTGATGCTACTATAAATGTAGCTATTGATGATACTATAAAGGTAGCTATTGATGCTACTATAAAGGTAGCTATTGATGCTACTATAAATATAGCTATTAATGCTACTATAAAGGTAGCTAGTAATGCTACTATAAAGGTAGCTATTGATGCTACTATAAAGGTAGCTATTGATGCTACTACAAAGGTAGCTATTGATGCTACTATAAATATTGCTATTAATGCTACTATAAAGGTAGCTAATGATGCTACTATAAAGGGAGCTATTGATGCTACTATAAAGGTAGCTATTGATGCTACTATAAATATTGCTATTGATGCTACTATAAAGGAGCTAATGATGCTACTATAAAGGTAGCTATTGATGCTACTATAAAGGTAGCTATTGATGCTAATATAAAGGTAGCTATTGATGCTACTATAAAGGTAGCTATTGATGCTACTATAAAGATAGCTATTGATGCTACTATAAAGGTAGCTATTGATGCTACTATAAAGGTAGCTATTGATGCTACTATAAAGGTAGCTATTGATGCTAATATAAAGGTAGCTATTGATGCTACTATAAAGGTAGCTATTGATGCTACTATAAAGATAGCTATTGATGCTACTATAAAGGTAGCTATTGATGCTACTATAAAGGTAGCTATTGATGCTACTATAAAGGTAGCTATTGATGCTACTATAAAGGTAGCTAATGATGCTACTATAAAGGTAGCTATTGATGCTACTATAAATATTGCTATTAATGCTACTATAAAGTCAGCTACTACATATGTTGGAGCCTTTTATTTTGTTTTGTTTGTTTACAATGTATTTATGTTTATGACAAGACGAACTCATGAATTTCTATCTGGGATTTGAGGGGTCAGTTTCTGTGTTGGATTGAGGGTTCTTTTCTGCTGACATTTTTTTTGCCCCGCCAAGATTTATATGCTAAAATCACCACTGCTACACTTTGAGAGGTGCAGTTAACTCTAATGAATTGATCCTCTGCAGCAGAGGAAACTCTGGGTCTTCCTAACCTGTGGCGGTCCTCATGAGAACCAGTTTCATCAGAGCGCTTGATGGTTTTTGTGTGACTGCACTTTCAAAGTTCTTGACATTTTCCAGATTGGCTGACCTTCATGTCTGGTGGACTGTCATTTCCTTTCGCTTATTTGAGCTGTTCTTGCCATAATATTGTATTTTTACCAAATAGGACTATCTTCTGTATACCACCCCCACCTTGTCACAACACAACTGATTGGCTCAAATGTATTAAGAAGGAAAGAAATTCTACAAATTAACTTTTAACAAGGCACACCTGTTCATTGAAATGCATTCCAGGTGACTATCTCATGAAGCTGGTTGAGAGAATGCCAAGAGTTTTTTGTTTACTATATGATTCCATATGTGTTATTTCATAGTTTTTATGACTTCACTATTATTCTACAATGTAGAAAATAGTCAAAAATAAAGAAAAAAACCCTTGAATGAGAAGATGTGTCCAAACGTTTGACTGGTACTGTACATCTGTGTCCAGATTTCAGTTCCACGTAAGCCATATAAACAGGACAGTTGCCGAGACGTGCCATGTTTGAAGTCCCCGTCTTGTGAATGTTGAATTTGTAAAGCGTCTCACAATCACACATAACATCTTTGTTAAACATTTGACTACTGTTCTGTCCCTCCTTTCTCTTTATTTTCAACTCTCCAATTCGCAGCTTTTCTCTTATCGCATTAAACTCCAAACATTGTCCGCTTTTGCATCCCCCCCCCCCCCCATACACACACACACACACACACACACAGAAACACACACACAAACATACGGAAACACAGACGAACACGCCCCCCCATACACACACACACACACACACACACACACACAAACATACGGAAACACAGACGAACACGCCCCCCCATACACACACACACACACAAACATACGGAAACACAGACGAACACGCACCCATATACACACACACACATATGTACACACACACGTACACACGTACACACACACACAAGTACACAAACCCGCCATCACTCCAGCTCTCTTCCTCAACCGCACACACTACTCACAGACTACCTCAGACACACTACTCACAGACTACCTCAGACACACTACTCACAGACTACCTCAGACACCCTACTCACAGACTACCTCAGACACACTACTCACAGACTACCTCAGACACACTACTCACAGACTACCTCAGACACACTACTCACAGACTACCTCAGACACACTACTCACAGACTACCTCAGACACACTACTCACAGACTACCTCAGACACACTACTCACAGACTACCTCAGACACACTACTCACAGACTACCTCAGACACACTACTCACAGACTACCTCAGACACACTACTCACAGACTACCTCAGACACACTACTCACAGACTACCTCAGACACACTACTCACAGACTACCTCAGACACACTACTCACAGACTACCTCAGACACACTACTCACAGACTACCTCAGACACACTACTCACAGACTACCTCAGACACACTACTCACAGACTACCTCAGACACACTACTCACAGACTACTCAGACACACTACTCACAGACTACCTCAGACACACTACTCACAGACTACCTCAGACACACTACTCACAGACTACCTCAGACACACTACTCACAGACTACCTCAGACACACTACTCACAGACTACCTCAGACACACTACTCACAGACTACCTCAGACACACTACTCACAGACTACCTCAGACACACTACTCACAGACTACCTCAGACACACTACTCACAGACTACCTCAGACACACTACTCACAGACTACCTCAGACACACTACTCACAGACTACCTCAGACACACTACTCACAGACTACCTCAGACACACTACTCACAGACTACCTCAGACAAACTACTCACAGACTACCTCAGACAAACTACTCACAGACTACCTCAGACACACTACTCACAGACTACCTCAGACACACTACTCACAGACTACCTCAGACACACTACTCACAGACTACCTCAGACACACTACTCACAGACTTCCTCAGACACCCTACTCACAGACTACCTCAGACACACTACTCACAGACTACCTCAGACACACTACTCACAGACTACCTCAGACACACTACTCACAGACTACCTCAGACACACTACTCACAGACTACCTCAGACACACTACTCACAGACTACCTCAGACACACTACTCACAGACTACCTCAGACACACTACTCACAGACTACCTCAGACACACTACTCACAGACTACCTCAGACACACTACTCACAGACTACCTCAGACACACTACTCACAGACTACCTCAGACACACTACTCACAGACTTCCTCAGACACACTACTCACAGACTACCTCAGACACACTACTCACAGACCTCCTCAGACACCCTATGACAGTCAGACTTCCTCAGACACCCTACTCACAGACTTCCTCAGACACCCTATGACAGTCAGACTTCCTCAGACACACTACTCACAGACATCCTCAGACACCCTACTCACATACTTCCTCAGACACCCTATGACAGTCAGACTTCCTCAGACACCCTATGACAGTCAGACTTCCTCAGACACCCTATGACAGTCAGACTTCCTCAGACAACCAATGATAGTCAGACTTCCTCAGACACCCTATGACAGTCAGACGTCCTCAGACACCCTATGACAGTCAGACTTCCTCAGACAACCAATGACAGTCAGACTTCCTCAGACACCCTATGACAGTCAAACTTCCTCAGACAACCAATGACAGTCAGATTTCCTCAGACACCCTATGACAGTCAGACTTCCTCAGACACCCTATGACAGTCAGACTTCCTCAGACACCCTATGACAGTCAGACATCCTCAGACACCCTATGACAGTCAGACTTCCTCAGACACCCTATGACAGTCAGACTTCCTCAGACACCCTATGACAGTCAGACTTCCTCAGACACCCTATGACAGTCAGATTTCCTCAGACACCCTATGACAGTCAGATTTCCTCAGACAACCAATGACAGTCAGATTTCCTCAGACACCCTATGACAGTCATATTTCCTCTACACCCTATGACAGTCAGATTTCCTCAGACACCCTATGACAGTCAGTTTTCCTCAGACAACCAATGACAGTCAGATTTCCTCAGACAACCAATGACAGTCAGATTTCCTCAGACACCCTATGACAGTCAGTTTTCCTCAGACACCCTATGACAGTCAGTTTTCCTCAGACAACCAATGACAGTCAGATTTCCTCAGACACCCTATGACAGTCAGATTTCCTCAGACAACCAATGACAGTGAGTTACAGTATGTTATGATTCTACCGTCCTTTTCTCCAACACACCCATCTGTCTCTGAGGGATTAAAAATGTGTCAATAATAAATAATAATAACATTTTAAACAACAACGTGATGTGAATCCCCCTGAGGATAAGAACTGAGCTCCTCTGAATCACCCCCCTATAGTATTTCCTCAGACACCCTATGACAGTCAGTTTTCCTCAGACAACCAATGACAGTCAGATTTCCTCAGACAACCAATGACAGTCAGATTTCCTCAGACACCCTATGACAGCCAGTTTTCCTCAGACAACCAATGACAGTCAGATTTCCTCAGACAACCAATGACAGTCACATTTCCTCAGACACCCTATGACAGTCAGACTTCCTCAGACACCCTATGACAGTCAGACTTCCTCAGACACCCTATGACAGTCAGACTTCCTCAGACACCCTATGACAGTCAGACATCCTCAGACACCCTATGACAGTCAGACTTCCTCAGACACCCTATGACAGTCAGACTTCCTCAGACACCCTATGACAGTCAGACTTCCTCAGACACCCTATGACAGTCAGATTTCCTCAGACACCCTATGACAGTCAGATTTCCTCAGACAACCAATGACAGTCAGATTTCCTCAGACACCCTATGACAGTCATATTTCCTCTACACCCTATGACAGTCAGATTTCCTCAGACACCCTATGACAGTCAGTTTTCCTCAGACAACCAATGACAGTCAGATTTCCTCAGACAACCAATGACAGTCAGATTTCCTCAGACACCCTATGACAGTCAGTTTTCCTCAGACAACCAATGACAGTCAGATTTCCTCAGACAACCAATGACAGTCAGATTTCCTCAGACAACCAATGACAGTCAGATTTCCTCAGACACCCTATGACAGTCAGACTTCCTCAGACACCCTATGACAGTCAGACTTCCTCAGACACCCTATGACAGTCAGACTTCCTCAGACACCCTATGACAGTCAGACTTCCTCAGACACCCTATGACAGTCAGACTTCCTCAGACACCCTATGACAGTCAGACTTCCTCAGACATCCTATGACAGTCAGACTTCCTCAGACACCCTATGACAGTCAGATTTCCTCAGACACCCTATGACAGTCAGATTTCCTCAGACACCCTATGACAGTCATATTTCCTCTACACCCTATGACAGTCAGATTTCCTCAGACACCCTATGACAGTCAGTTTTCCTCAGACAACCAATGACAGTCAGATTTCCTCAGACAACCAATGACAGTCAGATTTCCTCAGACACCCTATGACAGTCAGTTTTCCTCAGACAACCAATGACAGTCAGATTTCCTCAGACAACCAATGACAGTCAGATTTCCTCAGACACCCTATGACAGTCAGACTTCCTCAGACACCCTATGACAGTCAGACTTCCTCAGACACCCTATGACAGTCAGACTTCCTCAGACACCCTATGACAGTCAGACTTCCTCAGACACCCTATGAAAGTCAGACTTCCTCAGACACCCTATGACAGTCAGATTTCCTCAGACACCCTATGACAGTCAGATTTCCTCAGACAACCAATGACAGTCAGATTTCCTCAGACACCCTATGACAGTCATATTTCCTCTACACCCTATGACAGTCAGATTTCCTCAGACACCCTATGACAGTCAGTTTTCCTCAGACAACCAATGACAGTCAGATTTCCTCAGACACCCTATGACAGTCATATTTCCTCTACACCCTATGACAGTCAGATTTCCTCAGACACCCTATGACAGTCAGTTTTCCTCAGACAATCAATGACAGTCAGATTTCCTCAGACACCCTATGACAGTCAGTTTTCCTCAGACAACCAATGACAGTCAGATTTCCTCAGACAACCAATGACAGTCAGATTTCCTCAGACACCCTATGACAGTCAGACTTCCTCAGACACCCTATGACAGTCAGACTTCCTCAGACACCCTATGACAGTCAGACTTCCTCAGACACCCTATGACAGTCAGACTTCCTCAGACACCCTATGACAGTCAGACTTCCTCAGACACCCTATGACAGTCAGACTTCCTCAGACACCCTATGACAGTCAGATTTCCTCAGACACCCTATGACAGTCAGATTTCCTCAGACAACCAATGACAGTCAGATTTCCTCAGACACCCTATGACAGTCATATTTCCTCTACACCCTATGACAGTCAGATTTCCTCAGACACCCTATGACAGTCAGTTTTCCTCAGACAACCAATGACAGTCAGATTTCCTCAGACAACCAATGACAGTCAGATTTCCTCAGACACCCTATGACAGTCAGTTTTCCTCAGACAACCAATGACAGTCAGATTTCCTCAGACAACCAATGACAGTCACATTTCCTCAGACACCCTATGACAGTCAGACTTCCTCAGACACCCTATGACAGTCAGACTTCCTCAGACACCCTATGACAGTCAGACTTCCTCAGACACCCTATGACAGTCAGACTTCCTCAGACACCCTATGACAGTCAGATTTCCTCAGACACCCTATGACAGTCAGATTTCCTCAGACAACCAATGACAGTCAGATTTCCTCAGACACCCTATGACAGTCATATTTCCTCTACACCCTATGACAGTCAGATTTCCTCAGACACCCTATGACAGTCAGTTTTCCTCAGACAACCAATGACAGTCAGATTTCCTCAGACAACCAATGACAGTCAGATTTCCTCAGACACCCTATGACAGTCAGTTTTCCTCAGACACCCTATGACAGTCAGTTTTCCTCAGACAACCAATGACAGTCAGATTTCCTCAGACACCCTATGACAGTCAGATTTCCTCAGACAACCAATGACAGTGAGTTACAGTATGTTATGATTCTACCGTCCTTTTCTCCAACACACCCATCTGTCTCTGAGGGATTAAAAATGTGTCAATAATAAATAATAATAACATTTTAAACAACAACGTGATGTGAATCCCCCTGAGGATAAGAACTGAGCTCCTCTGAATCACTGGTAAAAGATGTCAGTCAGATTTTGAACAAGCCAGGGATATGTTACTATGGTTAAATACCACAAGAATGAGATGCCGTTTTCACAGAACAGCACCTGCAAAATGAACAGCGTAACACAAATGTGAACAATGCTAAATCTACTATACAACATACAGAAACTCATCCCGTACAGTGGAGGTTAGATGCAATGGTTTGATGTCTCCCTCATTTGTGCCAGTTAAATCTGTGGAGAGAGTCTCCAAAAAGGATCTATGATACAATAAGTCCCTCTTAATCACACTGTTTATCTGTCTTTAGTGATATAAACAAAATCAAATATTAAAGCTAGTATTAAACTGTGATGAAGTAGCATCTAGTTTCATATGGTTTAGTCTGTAATACAGACAGAAAGAAACTGCCCAGTAACCTCAGGCTGTCAACTAGCACTATAGCAGTGTCCTCCAGTAACCACAGGCTGTCAACCAGCACTATAGCAGTGTCCTCCAGTAACCTCAGACTGTCAACCAGCACTATCGCAGTGTCCTCCAGTAACCTCAGACTGTCAACTAGCACTATTGCAGTGTCCTCCAGTAACCTCAGACTGTCAACCAGCACTATTGCAGTGTCCTCCAGTAACCTCAGATTGTCAACCTCCACTATAGCAGTGTCCTCCAGTAACCTCAGATTGTCAACCTCCACTATAGCAGTGTCCTCCAGTAACCTCAGACTGTCAACCTGCACTAAAGCAGTGTCCTCCAGTAACCTCAGACTGTCAACCTCCACTATAGCAGTGTCCTCCAGTAACCTCAGACTGTCAACCTCCACTAAAGCAGTGTCCTCCAGTAACCTCAGACTGTCAACTTGCACTAAAGCAGTGTCCTCCAGTATGTGAATTAATCGATCATGATCCTTAAATGAATAATGAACATATTTCATTTTAGGCAAATATAAAATTTTACAGAGGTGAGGACCAAAACATTTTCCTATAAATTGTTTATATTGTTGATGTCACGATCTGTTTCACCTGTCTTTGTGATTGTTTCCACCATCCTCCAGGTGTCCCCCGTTATCCCCTGTGTATTTATACCTGTGTTCTCTGTTTGTCTGTTGCCAGTTCATTTTGTTCGTAGAACCTACCAGCGGTTTTCCCCTAGCTCCTGTCTTGTCTAAAGTTCCTGTTTTCTAGTTTTCCCGGTTTTGATCATTTCTGCCTGACCTGACCCTGAGCCTGCCTGCTGTCCTGTACCTTTGCCCCACTACTCTAGATTACTGACCTCTGCCTGACCTGACCCTGAGCCTGCCGTCCTGTACCTTTGCCCCACTACTCTAGATTACTGACCTCTGCCTGACCTGACCCTGAGCTTGCCTGCCGTCCTGTACCTTTGCCCCACTACTCTGGAGTACCGACCCCTGCCTGCCTTGACCTGTCGTTTGCCTGTCCCTGTTGTTGTAATAAACTGTGTTACTTCGACACAGTTCTGCATCTGGGTCTTAATTTAAAGCGTGATTGTTGATATAGTTGAAGTATGTATGTGTAGTGACTACAGTGGGAATCAATATGTCTGTGTGGTGACTACAGTGGGAATCAATATGTCTGTGTAGTGACTACAGTGGGAATCAATATGTCTGTGTAGCGACTACAGTGGGAATCAATATGTCTGTGTAGCGACTACAGTGGGAATCAATATGTCTGTGTAGCGACTACAGTGGGAATCAATATGTCTGTGTAGTGACTACAGTGGGAATCAATATGTCTCAATATGTCTGTGTAGCGACTACAGTGGGAATCAATATGTCTGTGTAGTGACTACAGTGGGAATCAATATGTCTGTGTAGTGACTACAGTGGGAATCAATATGTCTGTGTAGCGACTACAGTGGGAATCAATATGTCTGTGTAGCGACTACGGTGGGAATCAATATGTCTGTGTAGCGACTACAGTGGGAATCAATATGTCTCTGTTTGTCTGTGTAGTGACTACAGTGGGAATCAATATTTCTCTGTTTGTCTGTGTAGTGACTACAGTGGGAATCAATATGTCTGTGTTTGTCTGTGTAGTGACTACAGTGGGAATCAATATGTCTGTGTTTGTCTGTGTAGCGACTACAGTGGGAATCAATATGTCTGTGTAGTGACTACAGTGGGAATCAATATGTCTGTGTAGTGACTACAGTGGGAATCAATATGTCTCTGTATGTCTGTGTAGTGACTACAGTGGGAATCAATATGTCTGTGTAGTGACTACAGTGGGAATCAATATGTCTGTGTAGTGACTACGGTGGGAATCAATATGTCTGTGTAGCAACTACAGTGGGAATCAATATGTCTCTGTTTGTCTGTGTAGCGACTACAGTGGGAATCAATATGCCTATTTTTGTCTGTGTAGCGACTACAGTGGGAATCAATATGTCTGTGTTTGTCTGTGTAGTGACTATAGTGGGAATCAATATGTCTGTGTAGTGACTACAGTGGGAATCAATATGTCTGTGTAGTGACTACAGTGGGAATCAATATGTCTGTGTAGTGACTGCAGTGTGAATCAATGTCTGTGTAGTGACTACAGTGGGAATCAATATGTCTGTGTTTTGACTACAGTGGGAATCAATATGTCTGTGTAGTGACTACAGTGGGAATCAATATGTCTGTGTAGTGACTACAGTGGGAATCAATATGTCTGTGTAGTGACTACAATGGGAATCAATATGTCTGTGTAGTGACTACAGTGGGAATCAATATGTCTGTGTAGTGACTACAGTGGGAATCAATATGTCTGTGTAGTGACTACAATGGGAATCAATATGTCTGTGTAGTGACTACAGTGGGAATCAATATGTCTCTGTATGTCTGTGTAGTGACTACAGTGGGTGTGAATATGTCTCTGTTTGTCTGTGTAGCGACTACAGTGGGTATGAATATGTCTCTGTTTGTCTGTGTAGTGACTACAGTGGGAATCAATATGTCTCTGTATGTCTGTGTAGTGACTACAGTGGGTGTGAATATGTCTCTGTTTGTCTGTGTAGCGACTACAGTGGGTATGAATATGTCTCTGTTTGTCTGTGTAGTGACTACAGTGGGTATGAATATGTCATTAGTGTGGGTGAAAAATTATCTGTGATTTATTGCACTATTACATCTATGATGATTTCGTACTACACCGGCTCTGATGCATGTCGGATGTGGCAGGGCTTGCAAACTATTACAGACTACTAAGGGAAGGACAGCCGCGAACTGCTCAGTGGCACGAACCTACCAGACAAGCTAAATTACTTTTGTGCTCGTTTCGAGGTAAGTAACACTGAAACATGCAAGAGAGCACCAGCTGTTCCGGACGACTGTGTGATCACGCTCTCCGGAGCCGATGTGAGTAAGACCTTTAAACAGGTCAACATTCACAAGGCCGCAGGGCCAGACGGATTACCAGGACGTGTACTGCGAGCATGCGCTGACCAACTGTCAAGTGTCTTCAAAGACATTTTCTACCAGTCCCTGACTGAGTCAGTAATACCTACATGTTTTAAGCAGACCTCCATAGTCCTTGTGCCTAAGAACACCAAGGTAACCTGCCTAAATGACTACCGACCCGTAGCACTCATGTCTGTAACCATGAAATGCTTTAATAGGTTGGTCATGGCTCACATCAACACCATCATCCAAAACACCCTGAACCCACTCTAATTTTCATACCGCCCCAACAGTCTCTCTGTGTATCAGTGGTTTCATACCAGCCTGGCTGTATCCTCTCTGTGTATCAGTGTGGTTTCAAATCAGCCTGGCTGTATCCTCTCTGTCTATCAGTGGTTTCATAACAGCCTGGCTGTATCCTCTCTGTGTATCAGTGGTTTCATAACAGCCTGGCTGTATCCTCTCTGTGTATCAGTGGTTTCATACCAGCCTGGCTGTATCCTCTCTGTCTATCAGTGGTTTCATAACAGCCTGGCTGTATCCTCTCCGTGTATCAGTGGTTTCATACCAGCCTGGCTGTATCCTCTCTGTGTATCAGTGGTTTCATACCAGCCTGGCTGTATCCTCTCTGTCTATCAGTGGTTTCATACCAGCCTGGCTGTATCCTCTCTGTGTATCAGTGTGGTTTCATACCAGCCTGGCAGTGTCCTCTCTGTGTATCAGTGGTTTCATACCAGCCTGGCTGTATCCTCTCCGTGTATCAGTGGTTTCATACCAGCCTGGCTGTATCCTCTCCGTGTATCAGTGGTTTCATAACAGCCTGGCTGTATCCTCTCTGTGTATCAGTGGTTTCATAACAGCCTGGCTGTATCCTCTCTGTGTATCAGTGGTTTCATACCAGCCTGGCTGTATCCTCTCTGTCTATCAGTGGTTTCATAACAGCCTGGCTGTATCCTCTCCGTGTATCAGTGGTTTCATACCAGCCTGGCTGTATCCTCTCTGTGTATCAGTGGTTTCATACCAGCCTGGCTGTATCCTCTCTGTGTATCAGTGGTTTCATACCAGCCTGGCTGTATCCTCTCTGTGTATCAGTGTGGTTTCATACCAGCCTGGCAGTGTCCTCTCTGTGTATCAGTGGTTTCATACCAGCCTGGCTGTATCCTCTCCGTGTATCAGTGGTTTTATACCAGCCTGGCTGTATCCTCTCCGTGTATCAGTGGTTTCATACCAGCCTGGCTGTAACCTCTCTGTGTATCAGTGGTTTCATACCAGCCTGGCTGTATCCTCTCTGTGTATCAGTGGTTTCATACCAGCCTGGCTGTAACCTCTCTGTGTATCAGTGTGGTTTCATACCAGCCTGGCTGTATCCTCTCTGTGTATCAGTGGTTTCATACCAGCCTGGCTGTGTCCTCTCTGTGTATCAGTGGTTTCATACCAGCCTGGCTGTGTCCTCTCTGTGTATCAGTGGTTTCATACCAGCCTGGCTGTGTCCTCTCTGTGTATCAGTGTGGTTTCATACCAGCCTGGCTGTATCCTCTCTGTGTATCAGTGTGGTTTCATACCAGCCTGGCTGTGTCCTCTCTGTGTATCAGTGGTTTCATAACAGCCTGGCTGTGTCCTCTCTGTGTATCAGTGTGGTTTCATACCATCCTGGCTGTGTCCTCTCTGTGTATCAGTGGTTTCATACCAGCCTGGCTGTATCCTCTCTGTGTATCAGTGTGGTTTCATACCAGCCTGGCTGTATCCTCTCTGTGTATCAGTGGTTTCATACCAGCCTGGCTGTATCCTCTCTGTGTATCAGTGGTTTCATACCAGCCTGGCTGTATCCTCTCTGTGTATCAGTGGTTTCATACCATCCTGGCTGTGTCCTCTCTGTGTATCAGTGGTTTCATACCAGCCTGGCTGTATCCTCTCTGTGTATCAGTGTGGTTTCATACCAGCCTGGCAGTGTCCTCTCTGTGTATCAGTGGTTTCATACCAGCCTGGCTGTATCCTCTCCGTGTATCAGTGGTTTCATACCAGCCTGGCTGTAACCTCTCTGTGTATCAGTGTGGTTTCATACCAGCCTGGCTGTGTCCTCTCTGTGTATCAGTGTGGTTTCATACCAGCCTGGCTGTATCCTCTCTGTGTATCAGTGGTTTCATACCAGCCTGGCTGTGTCCTCTCTGTGTATCAGTGGTTTCATACCAGCCTGGCTGTGTCCTCTCTGTGTATCAGTGGTTTCATACCAGCCTGGCTGTGTCCTCTCTGTGTATCAGTGTGGTTTCATACCAGCCTGGCTGTATCCTCTCTGTGTATCAGTGTGGTTTCATACCAGCCTGGCTGTGTCCTCTCTGTGTATCAGTGGTTTCATAACAGCCTGGCTGTGTCCTCTCTGTGTATCAGTGTGGTTTCATACCATCCTGGCTGTGTCCTCTCTGTGTATCAGTGGTTTCATACCAGCCTGGCTGTATCCTCTCTGTGTATCAGTGTGGTTTCATACCAGCCTGGCTGTATCCTCTCTGTGTATCAGTGGTTTCATACCAGCCTGGCTGTATCCTCTCTGTGTATCAGTGGTTTCATACCAGCCTGGCTGTATCCTCTCTGTGTATCAGTGGTTTCATACCATCCTGGCTGTGTCCTCTCTGTGTATCAGTGGTTTCATACCAGCCTGGCTGTATCCTCTCTGTGTATCAGTGTGGTTTCATACCAGCCTGGCAGTGTCCTCTCTGTGTATCAGTGGTTTCATACCAGCCTGGCTGTATCCTCTCTGTGTATCAGTGGTTTCATACCATCCTGGCTGTGTCCTCTCTGTGTATCAGTGGTTTCATACCAGCCTGGCTGTATCCTCTCTGTGTATCAGTGTGGTTTCATACCAGCCTGGCAGTGTCCTCTCTGTGTATCAGTGGTTTCATACCAGCCTGGCTGTATCCTCTCCGTGTATCAGTGGTTTCATACCAGCCTGGCTGTAACCTCTCTGTGTATCAGTGTGGTTTCATACCAGCCTGGCTGTGTCCTCTATGTGTATCAGTGTGGTTTCATACCAGCCTGGCTGTATCCTCTCTGTGTATCAGTGGTTTCATACCAGCCTGGCTGTGTCCTCTCTGTGTATCAGTGGTTTCATACCAGCCTGGCTGTGTCCTCTCTGTGTATCAGTGGTTTCATACCAGCCTGGCTGTGTCCTCTCTGTGTATCAGTGTGGTTTCATACCAGCCTGGCTGTATCCTCTCTGTGTATCAGTGTGGTTTCATACCAGCCTGGCTGTGTCCTCTCTGTGTATCAGTGGTTTCATAACAGCCTGGCTGTGTCCTCTCTGTGTATCAGTGTGGTTTCATACCATCCTGGCTGTGTCCTCTCTGTGTATCAGTGGTTTCATACCAGCCTGGCTGTATCCTCTCTGTGTATCAGTGTGGTTTCATACCAGCCTGGCTGTATCCTCTCTGTGTATCAGTGGTTTCATACCAGCCTGGCTGTATCCTCTCTGTGTATCAGTGGTTTCATACCAGCCTGGCTGTATCCTCTCTGTGTATCAGTGGTTTCATACCATCCTGGCTGTGTCCTCTCTGTGTATCAGTGGTTTCATACCAGCCTGGCTGTATCCTCTCTGTGTATCAGTGTGGTTTCATACCAGCCTGGCAGTGTCCTCTCTGTGTATCAGTGGTTTCATACCAGCCTGGCTGTATCCTCTCCGTGTATCAGTGGTTTCATACCAGCCTGGCTGTAACCTCTCTGTGTATCAGTGTGGTTTCATACCAGCCTGGCTGTGTCCTCTCTGTGTATCAGTGTGGTTTCATACCAGCCTGGCTGTATCCTCTCTGTCTATCAGTGTGGTTTCATACCAGCCTGGCTGTGTCCTCTCTGTGTATCAGTGGTGTCATACCAGCCTGGCTGTATCCTCTCTGTGTATCAGTGGTTTCATACCAGCCTGGCTGTGTCCTCTCTGTGTATCAGTGGTTTCATAACAGCCTGGCTGTGTCCTCTCTGTGTATCAGTGTGGTTTCATACCAGGCTGGCCGTAATGACTTTCCTCTCCCATTGAAATGAATGAAATTTCCATTTCAATTTTAAATCTCCCACATCACTCATTCTAATAAACATCTGGAGTGTGGCTTTCTGAGCAGGGTTGGTGTTCCCGCTAAAACTGCCCCCTGTGGTGGATCACAGTGTGCCCTGTAATACCGTCCTCCATAATGGGGAGGGAGTCCTGTGTGACGGGTGTGTGTGTGTGTATGTGACTCACAGAGTGTGTGTGTCCTATGGGACAGTGACAGCCTGCCTAACCACTGGTGACATTTCAGACACCCTCCCCCCTGTGCTCCTCCTACACCCCCCCCCCCATTTGGGGAATATAATGTGTTTGGAATGGGGCTGCCCTGTGCAGGACGGCCATCAGTTGGGTTAATACAGTGGTGCTCAATGCAGATAGGGGTCTTATGATATGATAATGATCCTGATATCAACATTGTATTCCCTAGTAATTATTCATCATTATCATTCATTTTTATAATAATGACACACGATCAGTTATTCCAAGGGATTTGGATTAGGATTATACAGTAAAAAGGAGTGTGTGTGGGTGTGGCATTGAGAGAGAGATTGAGTCAGATGGTGGGAGTGAGATGGGAGAGATTGAGTCAGATGGAGGGAGTGAGATGGGAGAAAGAGAGAGAGAGAGAGAGAGAGAGAGAGAGAGAGAGTGAGTGAGATGAGAGAGTGAGATGAGAGAGTGAGATGAGAGAGTGAGATGGGAGAGAGAGAGAGAGAGAGAGAGAGAGAGAGAGAGAGAGAGAGAGAGAGAGAGAGAGAGAGAGAGAGAGAGAGAGAGAAGAGAGAAGAGAGAGAGAGAGAGAGAGTGTCAGATGCTACCTATATCTCCACAATATAATCCCTATACTTTAATGAAGCCATCTTCTCCATCCTGGAGGGTGAAATCAATCATTTCTAGGCCCAGGGACATGAACTAGTCTGTGGCGACCTAGATGCCAGAACTGGACAAGAACCTGACACCCTCAGCACACAGGCGGACAAACACCTGCCTGCAGCTGTCAACACCCCCCCCCCCCCCATATGCCCCCCTAGGTCACAACATATGCCCCCCCTAGGTCACAACTCCTGCAGCTCTGTCGCACGCTGGGTCTGTACATAGTCAATGGTAGGCTTCGAGGAGACTCCTACGGTACGTACACCTATAGCTCATCTCTTGGCAGTAGTACTGTAGACTACTTTATCACTGACCTCAACCCAGAGACTCTCAGAGCGTTCACAGTCAGCCCACTGACCTCAACCCAGAGTCTCTCAGAGCATTCACAGTCAGCCCACTGACCTCAACCCAGTCTCTCAGAGCATTCACAGTCAGCCCACTGACCTCAACCCAGAGTCTCTCAGAGCGTTCACAGTCAGCCCACTGACCTCAACCCAGAGTCTCTCAGAGCGTTCACAGTCAGCCCACGGACACCTCTATCAGATCAAAGCAAAATCACAGTCTACTTGAACAGAGCAATACTCAATCATGAGGCATCAAAGCCAAAGGAACTGAGTAACATTAAGAAATGCTATAGATGGAAGGAATGTAGTGTGGAAACCTACCAAAAAACACTTAGGCAACAACAAATTCAATCCCTTTTAAACAACTTCCTGGACTAAACGTTCCACTGTAATAGTGAAGGTGTAAACTTGGCAGTAGAAAATCGTAACAGTATATTTGACCTCTCAGCTTCCCGATCAAATCTAAAAATCTCAAATAGAAAAAACAAAGAAAATGAACAACAATGACAAATGGTTCAATGAAGAATTCAAAAACCTAAGAAAGACATTGAGTAACCTAACCAACCAAAAACATAGAGACCAAGAAAACCTGAGTCTACGATGCATTCACTATGTACATATACAGTATATATATATATATATATACTATAAACACATAAACACATAAATACACTACTAAGAATCCATAGACTCTAACCACTTCTGGGAAAATTGGAAAACACTAAACAAACAACAACACAAAGAATTATCTATCCAAAATGGAGATGTGTGTATAAACCACTTCTCCAATCTTTTTGTCTCTATAACAAAGACCAAACAGCAAAAACATATACATGATCAAATACAGATCTTAGAATCAACTATTAAAGACCAGAACACACTGGATTCTAGAACACACTGGATTCCAGAACCCACTGGATTCTACAATTACATTGAATGAACTACAGGACAAAATAAAAACCCTCCAACCCAGAAAGGCCTGTGGTGTTGATAGTATCCTAAATGAAATGATCAAATATACAGACAACAAATTCCAATGGGCTATACTAAAACTCTTTAACATCATCCTTAGGTTCTGGCATCTTCGCCAATATTTAGAACCAAGCACTGATCACCCCAATCCACAAAAGTGGATACAAATCTGGCACCAATAACTACCGTGTCAACATCAACCTTGGGAAAATCCTCTGCATTATCATTAACAGCAGAGTTGTACATTTCCTCAGCGAAAACAATGTACTGAGCAAACATCAAATTGGCTTTTTACCAAATTATTTTAAGAAATGTCCTTATTTTGGAGAAATGTCCTCTGGTTTGATGAAACAAAAATAGAACTGTTTGGCCATAATGACCATTGTTATGTTTGGAGGAATAAGGGGGAAGCTTGCAAGCCGAAGAACACCATCCCAACCGTGAAGCACGGGGGTGGCAGCATCATGTTGTGGGGGTGCTTTGCTGCAGGAGGGACTGGTGCACATCACAAAATAGATGGCATCATGAAGGCGGAAAATTACGTGGATATATTGAAGCAACATCTCAAGACATCAGTCAGGAAGTTAAAGCTTGGTCGCAAATGGGTCTTCCAAATGGACAATGACCCCAAGCATACTTCCAAAGTTGTGGCAAAATGATTCAATTTAAGGACAGCAAAGTCAATGTAATGGAGTGGCCATCACAAAGCCCTCACCTCAATCCTACGGAACATTTGTGGGCAGAACTGAAAAAGCTTGTGCGAGCTAGGAGGCTTACAAACCTGACTCAGTTACACCTGCTCTGTCAGGAGGAATGGGCCAAAATTCACCCAACTTATTATGGGAAGCTTGTGGAAGGCTACCTAAAGCATTTGACCCAAGTTAAACAATTTAAAGGCAATGCTACCAAATACTAATTTGGCTCATCTGATTGGAAGACTCTGTCCATGGCTCACTCCAAAGCTTAATATCCTGAGTCTGAGTGCATATGGTCATGTTATGGATTATGAGATTTATCCTTCATGGTCTTGACTTTATCATCTAATACTAATGGGAGTTTGAAATGGCACCCTTTCACTACATTCCTATGTGCTCTGGCCCAGTGGTGCACACAGTGGGGGACCATGGAAAACAGTCGATCATGTGGGTTCAACTGGGAGAAACGCAGACATGGATTTAATAATATTCTGTAATCCAATGTGACAAATGTAACTGACCGTGAAGCAGTGATGTCAATGCTGTCCCCGTTACTACTGACCTCTGACCTGACCTTTGCTACCACTGCTACTCCTGACCTCTGACCTGACCTTTGTTACCACTGCTACTCCTGACCTCTGACCTGACCTTTGTTACCACTGCTACTCCTGACCTCTGACCTTTGTTACCACTGCTACTCCTGACCTCTGACCTGACCTTTGTTACTACTCCTACTACTGACCTCTGACCTGACCTCTGTTTTTACGCTGCTGCTACTCTCTGCTTATCATATATGCATAGTCACTTTAACTATACATCATGTACATACTACCTCAATTGGGCCGTCCAACCAGTGCTCCCGCACATTGGCTAACTGGGCTATCTGCATTGTGTCTCACCACCCGCCAACACCTCTTTTTATGCTGCTGCTACTCTCTATTCATCATATATGCACAGTCACTTTAATGATACCTACATGTACATACTACCTCAATAAGCCTGACTAACAGGTGTCTGTATATAGCCTTGCTACTTTTATAGCCTCTCTACTGTATATAGCCTCGCTACTTTTATAGCATCTCTACTGTATATAGCCTCTCTACTGTATATAGCCTCTCTACTGTATATAACCTCTCTACTGTATATAGCCTCTCTACTGTATATAGCCTCTCTACTGTATATAGCCTCTCTACTGTATATAACCTCTCTACTGTATATAGCCTCTCTACTGTATATAGCCTCTCTACTGTATAAAGCCTCTCTACTGTATATAGCCTCTCTACTGTATATAGCCTCTCTACTGTATAGAGCCTCTCTACTGTATATAGCCTCTCTACTGTATATAGCCTCTCTACTGTATAAAGCCTCTCTACTGTATATAGCCTCTCTACTGTATAAAGCCTCTCTACTGTATATAGCCTCTCTACTGTATATAACCTCTCTACTGTATAAAGCCTCTCTACTGTATATAGCCTCTCTACTGTATAAATCCTCTCTACTGTATATAGCCTCTCTACTGTATATAGCCTCTCTACTGTATAGAGCCTCTCTACTGTATATAGCCTCTCTACTGTATATAGCCTCTCTACTGTATAAAGCCTCTCTACTGTATATAGCCTCTCTACTGTATATAACCTCTCTACTGTATATAGCCTCTCTACTGTATATAGCCTCTCTACTGTATATAGCCTCTCTACTGTATGTAGCCTCTCTACTGTATATAGCCTCTCTACTGTATATAGCCTCTCTACTGTATATAGCCTCTCTACTGTATATAGCCTCTCTACTGTATATAGCCTCTCTACTGTATGTAGCCTCTCTACTGTATATAGCCTCTCTACTGTATATAGCCTCTCTACTGTATATAGCCTCTCTACTGTATATAGCCTCTCTACTGTATATACCCTCTCTACTGTATATAGCCTCTACTGTATATATCCTCTCTACTGTATATAGCCTCTACTGTATATATCCTCTACTGTATATAGCCTCTACTGTATATAGCCTCTACTGTATATAGCCTCTACTGTATATAGCCTCTACTGTATATAGCCTCTACTGTATATAACCTCTCTACTGTATGTAGCCTCTCTACTGTATAAAGCCTCTCTACTGTATATAGCCTCTCTACTGTATATAGCCTCTCTACTGTATATAGCCTCTCTACTGTATATAACTTGTCTTTTTAATGTAGTTTTATTTCTTTACCTACCTATTGTTCACCTAATACCTTTTTTGCACTATTGGTTAGACCTGTAAGTAAGCATTTCACTGTAAGGTCTACTACACCGGTTGTATTCAGCGCACGTGACAAATAAACCTTGATTTGATTTGTTACTACTCCTACTACTGACCTCTGACCTGACCTCTGTTACCACTACTACTACTGACCTCTGACCTGACCTCTGCTACTACTACTACTACTGACCTCTGACCTGACCTCTGTTACCACTACTACTACTGACCTCCGACCTGACCTCTGTTACCACTACTACTACTACTGACCTCTGACATGACCTCTGTTACCACTACTACTACTGACCTCAGACCTGACCTCTGTTACTACTACTACTACTACTACTACTACTACGACTACTACTGCTACTAGGTAGCCTAGTGGTTAGAGTATTGGGCCAGTAACTGAAAGGTTGACAAGGTAAAAATCTGTTGTTAACAGTAAACCCACTGTTCCCCGGTAGGACGTCATTATAAGTAGGAATTTGTTCTTAATTGACTTGCCTAGTTAAATAAAATAAAATGTAATTCAAATACCATTAGCTGAAATATATATCATCGATCCAAGATGGCGTAGCAGTGCAGACGTGTTTGTCTTTGTCCCGTGTAGATTTAGTTTTTGTATTTTTTGTTGTTGTATATATTTCAATATATTTCAATCTCTTTTTTCAATTTTTCAATTAAACATACCTTCCAGCAATCCGCCTCACCCAATGTGATACGGATCTGCTTTCTTTTAGACCTTATAGCTAGAACCGCCATCAGATGCTAACCATCAGAAGCTAACCAGCTAATTAGCTACTAGCTATTTAGTCATTGATAGCCACTGCTAGCGGCTTTTACCTTTAGCTCAGACACCAGCCTCTTTTAGCCTGGATAATACCTGCCAGTCTGCACAGAGCGATATCAACCCTGAGCATACCGGACTGCTTTTCTCCACTACATCACGGGATTCCTGCCGTAAACTCTGGACCATTACTCCTGATCATCGCAGATAGCTGCTACCGAGTGGCCCAGCCCCGAAGCTAGCCTTGAGTCAGGTCCATCTCCAGGCCTGCTCCAGTAGACCAGTAGACCCTATCGGCTACACAGCTGATGTCTCCCGGACTCTTCACTAACACAACTAGAAGCCACTACATCACGGGATTCCTGCCGTAAACTCTGGACCATTACTCCTGATCATCGCAGATAGCTGCTACCGAGTGGCCCAGCCCCGAAGCTAGCCTTGAGTCAGGTCCATCTCCAGGCCTGCTCCAGTAGACCAGTAGACCCTATCGGCTACACAGCTGATGTCTCCCGGACTCTTCACTAACACAACTAGAAGCCACTACATCACGGGATTCCTGCCGTAAACTCTGGACCATTACTCCTGATCATCGCAGATAGCTGCTACCGAGTGGCCCAGCCCCGAAGCTAGCCTTGAGTCAGGTCCATCTCCAGGCCTGCTCCAGTAGACCAGTAGACCCTATCGGCTACACAGCTGATGTCTCCCGGACTCTTCACTAACACAACTAGAAGCCACTACATCACGGGATTCCTGCCGTAAACTCTGGACCATTACTCCTGATCATCGCAGATAGCTGCTACCGAGTGGCCCAGCCCCGAAGCTAGCCTTGAGTCAGGTCCATCTCCAGGCCTGCTCCAGTAGACCAGTAGACCCTATCGGCTACACAGCTGATGTCTCCCGGACTCTTCACTAACACAACTAGAAGCCACTACATCACGGGATTCCTGCCGTAAACTCTGGACCATTACTCCTGATCATCGCAGATAGCTGCTACCGAGTGGCCCAGCCCCGAAGCTAGCCTTGAGTCAGGTCCATCTCCAGGCCTGCTCCAGTAGACTCTATCGGCTACACAGCTGATGTCTCCCGGACTCTTCACTAACACAACTAGAAGCCACTACATCACGGGATTCCTGCTGTAAACTCTGGACCTTTGTATCGGATCATCGCAGCTAGATAGCTGCTACCGAGTGGCTATAGTGGCTAAGGCCCTTGTCCCAAAACTAGCTCCAGTTAACCTCGAGCCAGGCGCATCTCACGGCTAGCAAACACAATTTCTTCAGCTGCAATACCTCTTTTGCCAATTGGCCTGGACCCTTTGTCGACACGGAGCCCCGCCGATCCATCACGACTGGTCTGCCAACGTAATTCCATCCGATGTGCCCTCAACCGGACTTTTCCCGGCTTCTGCTATCCCCGGCCTGCTAACTTTACGAATGCCGTGTCTCCCGCTTGCTAGCATAGTAACGACTACCTAACGGCTTCCCTGTTCCATCTATTGCTGTTCACTGGACCCTATGATCACTTGGTTACACTTATAATCACTATGATCACTTAGCTGATCCCTGCTGGACTGTTCATTAATCACGGTACTCCATTTAGTTATTTTGTTTATCTTTCGGCCCCAGCCTCGAACTCAAGCCCTGTGTGTAGTTAGCTGACCCTCTCTGCCCATTCATCGCTATTTACCCGTTGTTGTTGTCTTAGCTGATTAGCTGTTGTTGTTTTACCCGTTGTTGTCTTAGCTAGCTCTCCAAATCAACACCTGTGATTGCTATATGCCTTTCTCTAATGTCAATATGCTTTGTATACTGTTGTTTAGGGTAGTTACCCCTAGTCCCACTCAACATGCCTCAGAGAGCTCTTTTGTCCCATCTCCCACACACCTAGCATAACTTGTGCCTCCAGAGAGGCAACCTCTCTTATCGTCACTCAATGCCTAGGTTTACGTCCACTGTAACCGCACCATACCCCTGTCTGTACATTATGCCCTAAATCTATTCTACCATACCCCTGTCTGTACATTATGCCCTAAATCTATTCTACCATACCCCTGTCTGTACATTATGCCCTGAATCTATTCTACCATACCCCTGTCTGTACATTATGCCCTAAGTCTATCCTACCATACCCCTGTCTGTACATTATGCCCTGAATCTATCCTACCATACCCCTGTCTGTACATTGTGCCCTAAATCTATTCTACCATACCCCTGTCTGTACATTATGCCCTAAATCTATTCTACCATACCCCTGTCTGTACATTATGCCCTAAATCTATTCACCATGCCCAGAAATCTGCTCCTTTTATTCTCTGTCCACAACACACTAGACAACCAGTTTTGATAGCCTTTAGTCGTACCCTCCTCCTCTGTTCCTCGGGTGATGTAGAGGTTAACCTAGGGCCTGTATGTCCCCAGGCGCTCTCATTTGTTGACTTCTGTAACCGTAAAAGCCTTGGTTTCATGCATGTCAACATCAGAAGCCTCCTCAAGTTTGTTTTACTCACTGCTTTAGCACACTCCGCCAACCCTGATGTCCTTGCCGTGTCTGAATCCTGGCTTAGGAAGGCCACCAAAAAGTCTGAGATTTCCATCCCCAACTACAACATTTTCCATCAAGATAGAACTGCCAAAGGGGGATGAGTTGCAATCTACTGCAGAGATAGCCTGCAGAGTTATGTTATACATTCCAGGTCTATGCCCAAACAGTTGGAGCTTCTAATTTAAAAAATTAATCTCCCCACTCCTTAGCTCCCAGCTGTGCCCTGGACACCATATGTGAATTGATTGCCCCCCATATATCTTCAGAATTTGTTCTGTTAGGTGACCTAAACTGGGATATGCTTAACACCCCGGCCGTTATACAAATACAGCTCTGTTGTTTTCAATCAGTATCTCAGAAATCACTGCCTCATTGCCTGCATCCGTTATGGGTCCGCGGTCAATCGACCACCCTTCATCACTGTCAAACACTCCCTAAAACACTTCTGCAAGCAGGCCTTTCTAATCAACCTGGTCCGGGTATCCTGGAAGGTAGAGGATGCCTGGTTGTTCTTTAAAAGTGATTTCCTCACCATCTTAAATAAGCATGCCCCTTTCAAAAAATGTATAACTAAGAATAGATATAGCCCTTGGTTCACTCCAGACCTGACTGCCCTTGACCATCACAAAAACATCCTGTGGAGTACTGCACTAGCATTGAATAGTCCCCGCGATATGCACATTTTCAGGGTAGTCAGGAACCAATAAACACAGTCAGTTAGGAAAGCAAAGACTAGCTTTTTCAAAAATACATTTGCATCCTGTAGCTCTAAATCCAAAAAGTTCTGGGACACTGTAAAGTCCATGGAGAATAAGAGCACCTCCTCCTAGCTGCCCACTGCACTGATCCTAGGAAAAACTGTCACCACCAATAAATCCACGATAATTGAGGATTTCAATAAGTATTTCTCTACGGCTGGCCATGCTTTCCTCCTGGTTACCCCAACCCTGGCCAACAGCTCCGCACCCCCCGTAGCTTCTCCTTCACCCAAGTCCAGACAGCTGCCGCGGTCATCCCCCTCTTCAGAAGGGGGAGACACTCTGGACCAAAACTGTTACAAACCTATATCCATCCTGCCGTGCCTGTCTAAAGTCTTCGGAAGCCAAGTTAACAAACAGATCACTGACCATCTCGAATCCCACCGTACCTTCTCCGTTGTGCAATCTGGTTTCCAAGCTTGTCATGGGAGCACCTCAGCCACGCTCAAGGTACTAAACGATATCATAACCGCCATCGATAAGAGACAGTACTGTGTAGCCGTCTTCATCGGCCTGGCCAAGGCTTTCGACTCACCACATCCTCATCAGCAGACTCGACATCCTTGGTTTCTCAAATGCCAGCCTCGCCTGGTTCTCCAACTACTTTGCAGACAGAGTTCAGTGTATCAAATCGTAGGGCCTGTTGTCCGAACCTCTGGCAGTCTCTATGGGGGTACTACAGGGTTCAATTCTTGAGCCGACTCTTTTCTCTGTATGTATCAATGATGTCGCTCCTGCTGCAGGTGATTCCTTGATCCACCTCTACGCAGACGACACCATTCTGTATAAATCTGGCCCTTCTTTGGACACTGTGTTAACAACCCTCCAAATTAGCTTCAATGCCATACAACACTCCTTCCGTGGCCTCCAACTGCTCTTAAAAGCTAGTAAAACTAAATGCATGCTCTTCAACTGATCGCTGCCCGCACCCGCCCGCCCGACCAGCATCACTACTCTGGACGGTTCTGACTTATGTGGACAACTATAAATACCTAGGTGTCTGGTTAGACTGTAAACTATCCTTCCAGACTCATATTAAGCATATCCAATCCATCATTAAATCTAGAATTGGCTCCCTATTTCGCAACAAAGCCTCCTTCACTTACGCTGCCAAACATACCATCGTTAAACTGACTATCCTACCGATCCTCAACATCGGATTTTGTCATTTACAAAATAGCCTCCAACACTCTACTCAGCAAACTGGATGCAGTCTATCACAGTGCCATCCGTTTTGTCACCAAAGCCCCATATAACACCCACCACTGCGACCTGTATGCTCTCGTCGGCTGGCCCTCGCTACATATTCGTCGCCAGACCCACTGGCTCCAGGTCATCTATAAGTCTTTGCTAGGTAAAGCGCCGCCTTATCTCAGCTCACTGATCACCATAGCAACACCCACCCATAGCATGCGCTCCAGCAGGTATATTTCACTGGCCCCCCCAAAAAGCCAACACCTCCTTTGGCCACCATTCCCTCCAGTTCTCTGCTGCCAATGACTGGAACGAATTGCAAAAATCGCTGAAGTTGGAGACTTATATCTCCCTCACTAACTTTAAGTGTCAACTGTCAGAGCTGCTTACCGATCGCTACAGCTGTACACAGCCTATCTGTAAATAGCCCATCCAACCAATTACCTACCTCATCCCAAATTGTTTTTATTTACTTTTTTTTGCTCTTTTGCCAGTTTTTCTACTTCATCATCACATCATCATTTAAACATCTATCACTCCAGCATTAATTTGCTACATTGTAATTACTTCGCTACTATGGCCTATTTATTGCCTAACCTCTTTACTCAATTTGCACACACTGTATATAGACTTTTCTATTGTGTTATTGTGTTATTGTGTTATTGTGTTATTTTTCTATTGTGTTGTTGTCTGTGTCGCACTGCGTTACTTTATCTTGGCCAGGTCGCAGTTGTAAATGAGAACTTGTTCTCAACTGGCCTCCCTGGTTAAATAAAGGTGTTCTCAACTAGCCTACCTGGTTAAATAAAGGTGTTCTCAACTAGCCTCCCTGGTTAAATAAAGGTGAAAAAAAAATAGAGGGTCAAATACCCCCAAGACATGCTAAACTCTCCTGTAATTGGTAACGGTGAAAGGTTAGCGTGCCTTGGGGGTATGACCTTCTGTAACTTTCTCACTCATAATTATTCATGATTAATTCTACATTATCCCTAATCATGGTCGCATCTACATTAATGTAGAATTGTTTAGAAACATATTATTTTCTAATTTACATAGAAAATGTCTCCAAAATGACACAATACATGATTTACCATTCATTTCTATTGGGTACAAAATAATCTGAAACACAACCAAAAACAAACTACAAATACATCCAACAAGTTTGTAGAGTCACTAGCTTGACGTAGTCATTGCGTGCTAGGAATGTGGTACCAAATACTCAACTTTTGAATAATTGACTACATTTTCTGAGATTCAAGTTCATGAAATTAGTTAGTTTTATCACTTTGTTACAGTTTATTAAAACATTGAAAAGTTACGATTTAAAAGTCATTTTATAAAACACTTAAAAATGTATTTTTTTCATAGGAATTGGCATCTGCTGTGGTTGAGTACCTATCTGTCCTCTACTGTATGTCAGACAGCACAAGTCACAGGACAATCTGAATCTACCATTTCATAAATCACTCAGTGAGTTATGCTTCTCTCAAAAATCAGGATATAATGCCAATACCATTCAACAAAAAAAAATTCTGTGAAGTCTGGTCTGGTTTCATCTATACGTGATGAGTTCGGTGCTTCAGGGGGTGTTGGCAGCTCATTAAATGTTTGCTAACAGGCGGATAATAATTCTGTGGTTTAGTAATGACTCACCATTAAACCCCCTGCTGCTTATCAGAGGCTAGCTGGCGCTAAGCTACGACGCTAAGCCACAATTACTGTCCACACACACTAACCAGATGCTTCACAGCATTAACAATCAAACTAGGAACAATGTCTCTCCAAGACAGAAGAGAGAGAGAGACAGAGGGAGAGACAGAGAGAAGGACAGAGAGAGAGACAGAGAGAGAGAGAGAGAGAGAGAGAGAGAGAGAGAGAGAGAAAGAGAGAGAAAGAGAGAGAGAGAGAGTGAGTTAGAGTGTGTGTCCGTGTGTGTCCGTGTGTGTGTCCGTGTGTGTCCGTGTGTGTGTCTGTGTGTGTGTCCGTGTGTGTGTCCGTGTGTCTGTGTCTGTGTGTCTGTGTGTCTGTGTGTCCATGTATCTGTGTCTGTGTGTGTGTCCGTGTGTGTGTCCGTGTGTCTGTGTCTGTGTGTCTGTGTGTCCATGTGTCTGTGTCTGTGTGTGTGTCCGTGTGTGTGTCCGTGTGTCTGTGTCTGTGTGTCTGTGTGTCTGTGTATCCATGTGTCTGTGTCTGTGTGTCTGTGTGTCTGTGTGTCTGTGTCTGTGTGTGTGTGTGTCTGTGTCTGTGTGTGTGTGTCTATATGTGTGTGTAAAATAGATGGAACCAGGTCAATAATGACTGACTGAGTAGTGATTATCCCCACACTCACCAGGAGTAATGTACACAACACAACTATCATAACCCTCACAACTTTCACACAGTGCACTCCCAATAAATTATAACCCTAAACTGAGGCTGTGTCCCAAAATAGCACCATATTCCCTAAGAAGTACACTATCCTTTAACCGGAGCCCTATGGGTAGTGCACTATGTAGGGAATAGGGTGCCATTTGGGACTCATACTGAGCTACTGACATTGTCTTGACTAAATTAATTGGGCTGCTAAAAGCCTTAATGAGGCTCATTGAAGTCATTATTATAGAAAATAACAAACATTCATTATCCCAATCACAGCCACTAAGGATGCGTCTCGAATGGCATCCTATGCCCGATATAGTGTTATGGGTTCTGATCAAAAGTAGTTCACTATATAGGGGGAAAAGGGTCATATTTGGGCTGCAGACTAGGTTATCAAGGGCCTGCATTCATTCATACACACCTAATGAATCAGCTCAAAGTGTTATGGTTTAGAAAGATAACTCTAGTGAGATAAATAACAAGGTTATAGGGTACACTGCATGATGCAGTAGTATGTCTGGGTTATAGGGTACACTGCATAATGCAGAAGTATAGTATGTCTGGGTTATAGGGTACACTGCATGATGCAGTAGTATGTCTGGGTTATAGGGTACACTACATAATGCAGTAGTATGTCTGGGTTATAGGGTACACTGAATAATGCAGTAGTATGTCTGGGTTATAGGGTACACTGCATAATGCAGTAGTATGTCTGGGTTATAGGGTACACTGCATAATGCAGTAGTATGTCTGGGTTATAGGGTACACTGCATGATGCAGTAGTATGTCTGGGTTATAGGGTACACTGCATAATGCAGTAGTATGTCTGGGTTATAGGGTACACTGCATGATGCAGTAGTATGTCTGGGTTATAGGGTACACTGCATGATGCAGTAGTATGTCTGGGTTATAGGTACACTGCATAATGCAGTAGTATAGTTAGTATGTGTCTGGGTTATAGGTACACTGCATAAAGCAGGAGTATAGTTACTATGTGTCTGGGTTATAGGTACACTGCATAATGCAGTAGTATAGTTACTATGTGTCTGGGTTATAGGTACACTGCATAATGCAGTAGTATAGTATGTGTCTGGGTTATAGGGTACACTGCATAATACAGTAGTATAGTTAGTATGTGTCTGGGTTATAGGTACACTGCATAATGCAGTAGTATAGCATGTCCGGGTTGAGATGTCTGTAAATGGAGATGATTGACACTGGCTGCACGGCTATGTTTAAAACGAGGTAAACACTCCACATATGTAGTCCTCTGTTAGCCTGGTCCCAGGTCTGTTTGTATTGTCAGTTAGCCTGGTCCCAGGTCTGTTCGCTCTGTCTTGCCAACTCCCATGGTTAGTGTTTCCAACAAGGCAGAGAGAAAGATAGAAATAACTGAAAAATAAATAGATACACAATGAGTAACGATAACTTGGCTATATAGACAGAGTACCAGTATAGAGTCAACGTGTAAACAATTTCTTGGCTATATAGACGGAGTACCAGTACAGAGTTGATGTGCAGGGATACGAGGTAGTTGTGGTAGATTTGTACATACAAGTAGGGATAAAGTGACTAGGCAACTGGATCGATAATAAACAGTAGCAGCATTGTATGTGATGAGTCATAGTTAGTTCAAAGGGAGATCAATGCAGATTGTCCGGGTAGCCATTTAGCAGTATTGTTTAGCAGTCTTATGGCTTGGGCGTAGAAGCTGTTCAAAGTTCTGTTGGTTCCAGACTTGGTGCATCGGTACCGCTTGCCGTGCGGAAGCGGAGAAAGCAGTCTATGACTTGTGTGGCTGGATTCTACATTTCTGACACCGCCTGGTATAGAGGTCCTGGATAGCAGGGAGCTCAGCCCCAGTAATGCACTGGGGCCGTCCGCACCAGCATCTGTAGCATCTGGCGGTCGGATGCCAAGCAGTGTCAAACCAGGCGGTGATGCAGTCAGTCAAGATGCTCTCGATGGTGCAGTTGTATAACTTTTTAAGGATCTGAGGGCCCATGTCAAATCTTTTCAGCCTCCTGAGGGGTGGAAGAAGCGTTGTCGTGTTCTCTTCACGACTGTTGTGTGGACCACGTTAATTCCTTAGTGATGTGGGACACAGAGGAACTTCAAGCTCCTCTCGACCCGCTCCACTACAGCCCAGTCGATGTGGAATGGGGGCGTGGCTCGGCACACTGTTTTCCTGGATTCCACGTTCAGCTCTTTTGCTGCCGTTGAAGGAAAGGCTGCTGTCTTGGCACCACAAATAAGCAGCACAAACAGTACTGTTGCATCGCAACAAAAACAAAACAAAAAAGCACAACAAAATAAAATAGAAATCATATTTTCAGAATGTTATATTACACTTTCACACTAGCCTTGTACAGAAGGAAACATATTTTCCAAGAAATGTCCTGAGCTCTGTAATGTGTTTTAAATTGCTTGACCAAAAATACCCCCCCCCCCCCCCCGCTACCCCCCACCCCCCATGTTTTGGGGATGTTGCTGGGCAACACGGACTTTCAACTCCCTCTAAAGATTTTCTATCGGGTTGAGATCTGGAGACTGGCTAGGCCACTCCAGGACCTTGAAATGCTTCTTACGAAGCCACTCCTTCATTGCCCGGGCGGTGTGTTTGGGATCATTGTCATGCTGAAAGACCCAGCCACGTTTCATCTTCAATGCCCTTGCTGACGGAAGGAGATTTTCACTCAGAATCCCACGATACCTGGCCCGATTCATTCTTTCCTTTACACGGATCAGTCGTCCTGGTTCCTTTGCAGAAAAACAGCCCCAAAGCATGATGTTTCCACCCCCATGCTTCACAGTAGGTATGGTGTTCTTTGGATGCAACTCTCTTTGTCCTCCGAACACGACGAGTTTTTACCAAAAAGTTATATTTTGGTTTCATATGACATTCTCCCAATCTTCTTCTAGATCATCCAAATGCTCTCTAGCAAACTTCAGACGGGCCTGGACATGTACTGACTTAAGCAGGGGGACACGTCTGGCACTGCAGGATTTGAGTCCCTGGCGGCATAGTGTGTTACTGATGGTAGGCTTTGTTACTTTGGTCCCAGCTCTCTGCAGGTCATTCACTAGGTCCCCCCGTGTGGTTCTGGGATTTTTTGCTCACCATTCTTGTGATCATTTTGACCCCACGGGGTGAGATCTTGCGTGGAGCCCCAGATCGAGGTAGATTATCAGTGTTCTTGTATGTCTTCCATTTCCTAATAATTGCTCCCACAGTTGATTTCTTCAAACCAAGCTGCTTACCTATTGCAGATTCAGTCTTCCCAGCCTGGTGCAGGTCTACAATTTTGTTTCTGGTGTCTTGGCCATAGTGGAGTTTGGAGTGTGACTGTTTGAGGTTGTGGACAGGTGTCTTTTATACTGATAACAAGTTCAAACAGGTGCCATTAATACTGGTAACGAGTGGAGGACAGAGGAGCCTCTTAAAGAAGAAGTTACAGGACTGTGAGAGCCAGAAATCTTGCTTGTTTGTAGGTGACCAAATACTTATTTTCCACCATAATTTGCAAATAAATTCATTAAAAATCCCACAATGTGATTATCTGGATTTTCTTTCTAATTTTGTCTGTCATAGTTGAAGTGTACCTATGATGAAAATTACAGGCCTCTCTCATCTTTTTAAGTGGGAGAACATGCACAATTGGTGGCTGACTAAATACTTTTTTGCCCCACTGTATTCACCTCGGCAGGAGCACAAAATAGAAAGTTGAAGTTACCTTTCTATATTTCAATGAATTAAAGATGTAAAGCTTGTTAAGCTGTCTATTGCTGTTTGGGGGTTCCTAATGTTTTCATAAGCTTGTTAAGCTGTCTATTGCTGTTTGGGGGTTCCTAATGTTTTCATAAGCTTGTTTGCAGGATTTTATTTTTATAAAAAAAATTTACATTAATTTATACAGGTTTTTTCTCATTGAGATAACATCTCTTTTCCAAGAGAGACCTGGTCCAAAAGCAACAGGGGGAACAACGTTTCAGACAAAACAACTTACATACACGAACACAACATTAAACAAAACTATAAACACACATATAGTACACCAATCACACATTTAAAAAACTAAAACATCTGGACTAAAAACAGCCTCTTCTATGCATTGATCAAGTGTTTAAACTCCACCAAGGATTCAAGGTCCCTGTTTGAATTAGTACGTGAGACTTTTTAAATCACTGTTCTGATGAAAAACAAAACAGCAAAAGGGTTATTTAGATAGATGAGTGTTTTTTAATTTGCATATTTAGTAAACTGAGCAAGATTTGATGAGCTAATGTACGTATGGAGGGAAGCCCACTGAAGGCAAAGAAAGAGAGAGACGAAGCCCATCAACACAGAAGCCGTGCCGATGAAAGATGATGCAACACTGAGACATAACTCTTGTAGAAACTTTGAGGGAAGTTCAGACAGAGACACGAGGATTCAAACGAAAAAACCTCTGGGAAAAATGTAAAAACACTTCACCTTCAATTCTAATCATTCAACAGTATTTCTCATCGGTTTCTCTAACAGATCAACTCTCCAACAGTATCTGCAATAGTCCGAAGTAAACAGACAGAGCAGTCTTAATTGGAGAATGTGTCGTCAGTCCCAAGCCGCCATTTGCCGATGAGTCTTTGAATGAAGAGTTTGAGATAAACCTGTCCAGTTTAAGTGTTTGTTGCAGCTTGTTCCAGTCGCAAGCTGTAGTGAACTGAAAAGAGGAGCGACCCAGGGGTGTGTGTGCTTTGGGGATCTTTAACAGAATGTGACTGGCAGAACGGGTGTTGTATGTGGAGGATGAGGGCTGCAGTAGATATCTCAGATAGGGGGGAGTGAGGCCTAAGAGGGTTTTATAAATAAGCATCAACCAGTGGGTCTTGTGACGGGCATACAGAGATGACCAGTTTACAGAAGAGTATAGAGTGCAGTGATGTGTCCTATAAGGAGCAGTGGTGGCAAAACTGATGGCCGAATGGTAAAGAACATCTAGCCGCTCGAGAGCACCCTTACCTGCCAATCTATAAATTACATCTCCTTAGTCTAGCATGGGTAGGATGGTCAGAGTAGAGATGACAGTAGCTACTGCCAGGTAGAGAGAGTAGAGATGACAGTAGCTACTGCCAGGTAGGGAGAGAAGAGATGACAGTAGCTACTGTCAGGTAGGGAGAGTAGAGATGACAGTAGCTACTGCCAGGTAGGGAGAGTAGAGATGACAGTAGTTACTGCCAGGTAGGGAGAGTAGAGATGACATTATCGGGGGGGGGGGGGGGGTATTGGTATCTGTAGGGGCCAGAGGGAGTGATGAGAATCTCTAATCTGTTTGTGGGTGATAGGAGAGACTTGGCGAGGCACGGTGAGCACATGAAAGAGTTACGCGTATGACTTTCATTAATGACAATGAAGAGAGGAAGTGACCACGCCTCCTTCCAAACCTGACACTTTCTGGCAAAAACATAAAATATAACCTTTCAACCAACCAAGATGGCGTAGCAGTAGGTCGTCCTGTCCTGTCGTGTCCCTGTATATATATCGTCTATTTTTTCCACATATCTCTTTGAAAACATTTTGCTAAACCCTAAGCTTCCAAATACTCTCCTGCAACCCGACTCACCCAATGTAGCTATTTTTCCTAAAGTATTTATATTTACTTCGGGACCCCTCAACTGAAGCTAGCCAGCTAACCAGCGGGTATGCTAGCGGTCTCCAGCTAACCGGTCATCAGCTAACCTGTAGTTCGGAAAGCTCTCGCCTGTTCGTACAACGCGACTTTAACCAGAGCACAACGGACCTATTTATTTTTCATCCCCGGATTCCCACCGCAAACGGAACATCTTTCAGCTGGATTTTTCAGCAACTAGCTATCTAGCTAAACCGCAACCTCGGATTACTCCTGGCTAGCGTTTCCACCCACTTAGCTTGAAGTTAGCCCGGCCGTAGCACCTGTGCTACTCCTGAGCTACAATACCCGGGCCCACGACCGGTCTACCGATGTCATCGCATGAAGAGGAATAAACAGACTCACCCCATCGTGACGTCCCCCAAAGGCTAACTCTCTAGCCCTAGCTATCTCCCTGCTTGCTAATTCGGCCTGCTAACTGCTAGCTTGTCCAGCTCCGGCCCGCTAACTGCTACCTTGTCTAGCCCGGGCCTACAAACTGTTAGCTTGTTAGCACAGGCCTGCTAACCGCCTGAATCGCCGCGTCTCAAACGCTCACCGGACCCATATTTACTTTCTATCTCTTTTGACTTTTAATTTGTTTATACCTTCCGGAAACCTGCCTCACCCAATGTGATACGGAATCGCTATTATTTTTTATTTATTTTTAGAACACACTCAAGAACCTCCAGAAGCTAACCAGCTAACTAGCTACAAGTTATTTAGTCATTGTTAGATTTTTTAACCTGGATAACACTCGTCAGGCCAGCTTCCCTGCCCCATCCACCGCTGCCCCCTGGACACTGATCTCTTGGCTACATAGCTGATGCACGCTGGACTGTCCATTAATCACGGTACTCCATTCTGCTTGTTTGTTCTATCTGTTGGCCCCGTTGCCTAGTCTACGCCATTTTACCTGCTGTTGTTGTGCTAGCTGATTAGCTGTTGTCTCACCTACTGTTTTAGCTAGCTTTCCCAATTCAACACCTGTGATTACTGTATGCCTCGCTGTATGTCTCTCTCAAATGTCAATATGCCTTGTATACTGTTGTTCAGGTTAGTTATCATTGTTTTAGTTCACAATGGAGCCCCTAGTTCCACTCTTCACGCCCCTGATAACTCCTTTGTCCCACCTCCCACACATGCGGTGACCTCACCCATTACTACCAGCATGTCCAGAGATACTACCTCCCTCATCATCACCCAGTGCCTGGGCTTACCTCCGCTGTACCCGCACCCCACCATACCCCTGTCTGCGCATTATGCCCTGAATATATTCTACCATGCCCAGAAACCTGCTCCTCTTATTCTCTGTCCCCAACGCTCTAGGCGACCAGTTTTGATAGCCTTTAGCCGCACCCTCATACTACTCCTTCTCTGTTCTGCGGGTGATGTGGAGGTAAACCCAGGCCCTGCATGTCCCCAGGCACCCTCATTTGTTGACTTCTGTGATCGAAAAAGCCTTGGTTTCATGCATGTCAACATCAGAAGCCTCCTCCCTAAGTTTGTTTTACTCACTGCTTTAGCACACTCTGCTAACCCTGATGTCCTTGCTGTGTCTGAATCCTGGCTCAGGAAGGCCACCAAAAATTCAGAGATTTCCATACCCAACTATAACATCTTCCGTCAAGATAGAACTGCCAAAGGGGGCGGAGTTGCAGTTTACTGCAGAGATAGCCTGCAAAGTAATGTCATACTTTCCAGGTCCATACCCAAACAGTTCGAACTACTAATTTTGAAAATTACTCTCTCCAGAAATAAGTCTCTCACGGTTGCCGCCTGCTACCGACCCCCCTCAGCTCCCAGCTGTGCCCTGGACACCATTTGTGAATTGATCGCCCCCCATCTAGCTTCAGAGTTTGTTCTGTTAGGTGACCTAAACTGGGATATGCTTAACACCTCGCCAGTCCTACAATCTAAGCTAGATGCCCTCAATCTCACACAAATCATCAAGGAACCCACCAGGTACAACCCTAACTCTGTAAACAAGGGCACCCTCATAGACGTCATCCTGACCAACTGGCCCTCCAAATACACCTCCGCTGTCTTCAACCAGGATCTCAGCGATCACTGCCTCATTGCCTGTATCCGCTACGGAGCCGCAGTCAAACGACCACCCCTCATCACTGTCAAACGCTCCCTAAAACACTTCTGTGAGCAGGCCTTTCTAATCGACCTGGCCCGGGTATCCTGGAAGGACATCGACCTCATCCCGTCAGTTGAGGATGCCTGGTCATTCTTTAAAAGTAACTTCCTCACCATTTTAGATAAGCATGCTCCGTTCAAAAAATGCAGAACTAAGAACAGATACAGCCCTTGGTTCACCCCAGAGCGGACTGCCCTCGACCAGCACAAAAACATCCTGTGGCGGACTGCAATAGCATCGAATAGTCCGGAACCAATACACGCAGTCAGTCAGGAAAGCTAAGGCCAGCTTCTTCAGGCAGAAGTTTGCATCCTGTAGCTCCAACTCCAAAAAGTTCTGGGACACCGTGAAGTCCATGGAGAACAAGAGCACCTCCTCCCAGCTGCCCACTGCACTGAGGCTAGGTAACACGGTCACCACTGATAAATCCATGATTATCGAAAACTTCAATAAGCATTTCTCAACGGCTGGCCATGCCTTCCGCCTGGCTACTTCAACCTCGGCCAACAGCTCCGCCCCCCCCGCAGCTCCTCGCCCAAGCCTCTCCAGGTTCTCCTTTAACCAAATCCAGATAGCAGATGTTCTGAAAGAGCTGCAAAACCTGGACCCGTACAAATCAGCTGGGCTTGACAATCTGGACCCTCTATTTCTGAAACTATCTGGCACCATTGTCGCAACCCCTATTACCAGCCTGTTCAACCTCTCTTTCATATCGTCTGAGATCCCCAAGGATTGGAAAGCTGCCGCAGTCATCCCCCTCTTCAAAGGGGGAGACACCCTGGACCCAAACTGTTACAGACCTATATCCATCCTGCCCTGCCTATCTAAGGTCTTCGAAAGCCAAGTCAACAAACAGGTCACTGACCATCTCGAATCCCACCGCACCTTCTCCGCTGTGCAATCTGGTTTCCGAGCCGGTCATGGGTGCACCTCAGCCACACTCAAGGTACTCAACGATATCATAACCGCCATCGATAAAAGACAGTACTGTGCAGCCGTCTTCATCGACCTTGCCAAGGCTTTCGACTCTGTCAATCAACATATTCTTATCGGCAGACTCAGGAGCCTCGGTTTTTCGGATGACTGCCTTGCCTGGTTCACCAATTACTTTGCAGACAGAGTTCAGTGCGTCAAATCGGAGGGCATGCTGTCTGGTCCTCTGGCAGTCTCTATGGGGGTGCCACAGGGTTCAATTCTCGGGCCGACTCTTTTCTCTGTGTATATCAATGATGTTGCTCTTGCTGCGGGCGATTCCCTGATCCACCTCTATGCAGACGACACCATTCTATATACCTTCGGCCCGTCTTTGGACACTGTGCTATCTAACCTCCAAACAAGCTTCAATGCCATACAACACTCCTTCCGTGGCCTCCAACTGCTCTTAAACGCTAGTAAAACCAAATGCATGCTTTTCAACCGGTCGCTGCCTGCACCCGCATGCCCGACTAGCATCACCACCCTGGATGGTTCCGACCTAAGAATATGTGGACGTCTATAAGTACATAGGTGTCTGGCTAGACTGCAAACTCTCCTTCCAGACTCATATCAAACATCTCCAATCGAAAATCAAATCAAGAGTCGGCTTTCTATTCCGCAACAAAGCCTCCTTCACTCACGCCGCCAAGCTTACCCTAGTAAAACTGACTATCCTACCGATCCTCGACTTCGGCGATGTCATCTACAAAATGGCTTCCAACACTCTACTCAGCAAACTGGATGCAGTCTATCACAGTGCCATCCGTTTCGTCACTAAAGCACCTTATACCACCCACCACTGCGACTTGTATGCTCTAGTCGGCTGGCCCTCGCTACATATTCGTCGCCAGACCCACTGGCTCCAGGTCATCTACAAGTCCATGCTAGGTAAAGCTCCGCCTTATCTCAGCTCACTGGTCACGATGGCAACACCCATCCGTAGCACGCGCTCCAGCAGGTGTATCTCACTGATCATCCCTAAAGCCAACACCTCATTTGGCCGCCTTTCGTTCCAGTACTCTGCTGCCTGTGACTGGAACGAATTGCAAAAATCGCTGAAGTTGGAGACTTTTATCTCCCTCACCAACTTCAAACATCAGCTATCTGAGCGGCTAACCGATCGCTGCAGCTGTACATAGTCTATTGGTAAATAGCCCACCCTTTCTCACCTACCTCATCCCCATACTGTTTTTATTTATTTACTTTTCTGCTCTTTTGCACACCAATATCTCTACCTGTACATGACCATCTGATCATTCATCACTCCAGTGTTAATCTGCAAAATTGTAATTATTTGCCTACCTCCTCATGCCTTTTGCACACATTGTATATAGACTCCCCCTTGGTTTCTACTGTGTTATTGACTTGTTAATTGTTTACTCCATGTGTAACTCTTTGTTGTCTGCTCACACTGCTATGCTTTATCTTGGCCAGGTCGCAGTTGCAAATGAGAACTTGTTCTCAACTAGCCTACCTGGTTAAATAAAGGTGTTCTCAACTAGCCTACCTGGTTAAATAAAGGTGTTCTCAACTAGCCTACCTGGTTAAATAAAGGTGTTCTCAACTAGCCTACCTGGTTAAATAAAGGTGAAATAAAAAATAAATAAAAATAAAAAACCAATTAACCCACCTAACCAGGAAGCACCAGCCAACCAGCCAGGAAGCACCAGCCAACCAGCCACCTAACCAGGAAGCACCAGCCAACCAGCCACCTAACCAGGAAGCACCAGCCAATCAGCCAGTCAACCAGGAAGCACCAGCCAACCAGCCACCTAACCAGGAAGCACCAGCCAAGTTGCGAGTTCAAACCCCCGAGCTGACAAGGTACAAATCTGTCGTTCTTCTCATGAAAAGGCAGTTAACCCACTGTTCCTAGGCCGTCATTGAAAATAATAATTTGTTCTTAACTGACTTGCCTGGTTAAATAAAGGTAAAATAGGAAGGAAGCACCAGCCAACCAGCCAGTCAACCAGGAAGCACCAGCCAGTCAACCAGGAAGCACCAGCCAACCAGCCACCTAACCAGAATGTGCCAGCCAACCAGCCAGTGAACCAGGAAGCACCAGCCAACCAGCCAGTCAGCCAGGAAGAACCAGCCAGGAAGCCAGGAAGCACCAGCCAACCAACCAGTCAGCCAGGAAGCAGCAGCCAACCAGCCAGTCAACCAGGAAGCACCAGCCAACCAGCCAGTCAGCCAGTCAGCACCACCCAACCAGCCAGTCAACCAGGAAGCACCAGCCAACCAGCCAGTCAGCCAGGAAGCACCAGCCAACCAGCCAGTCAGCCAGGAAGCACCAGCCAACCAGCCAGTCAACCAGGACGCACCAGCCAACCAGCCTCCTAACCAGGAAGCACCAGCCAACCAGTCAGTCAACCAGGAAGCACCAGCCAACCAGCCAGTCAACCAGGAAGCACCAGTCAACCAGCACCAGCCAACCAGGACGCACCAGCCAACCAGCCTCCTAACCAGGAAGCACCAGCCAACCAGTCAGTCAACCAGGAAGCACCAGCCAACCAGCCAGTCAACCAGGAAGCACCAGTCAACCAGCACCAGCCAACCAACCAATGCTTACATACTCAGAGAAATGTAGGCTATAATCCAGACAATAGATCCTGGTCTACAATCCCATAGACAATACACCCTGGTCAACAATCTACAGACAATACATCCTGGTCTACAATCTACAGACAATACATCCTGGTCTACAATCCACAGACAATTCATCCTGGTCTACAATCTACAGACAATACATCCTGGTCTACAATCTGCAGACAATACATCCTTGTCTACAATCTACAGACAATACATCCTGGTCTACAATCTACAGACAATACATCCTGGTCTACAATCTACAGACAATACATCCTGGTCTACAATCCACAGACAATACATCCTGGTCTACAATCTACAGACAATACATCCTGGTTTCCAATCCACAGACAATACATCCTGGTCTACAATCTACAGACAATACATCCTGGTCTACAATCTACAGACAATACATCCTGGTCTACAATCTACAGACAATACATCCTGGTCTACAATCCACAGACAATACATCCTGGTCTACAATCTACAGACAATACATCCTGGTCTACAATCTACAGACAATACATCCTGGTCTACAATCTACAGACAATATATCCTGGTCTACAATCCACAGACAATACATCCTGGTCTACAATCTACAGACAATACATCCTGGTCTACAATCTACAGACAATACATCCTGGTCTACAATCTACAGACAATACATCCTGGTCTACAATCCACAGACAATACATCCTGGTCTACAATCTACAGACAATACATCCTGGTCTACAATCTACAGACAATACATCCTGGTCTACAATCTACAGACAATATATCCTGGTCTACAATCCACAGACAATACATCCTGGTCTACAATCTACAGACAATACATCCTGGTCTACAATCTACAGACAATACATCCTGGTCTACAATCTACAGACAATACATCCTGGTCTACAATCTACAGACAATACATCCTGGTCTACAATCTACAGACAATATATCCTGGTCTACAATCTACAGACAATACATCCTGGTCTACAATCTACAGACAATACATCCTGGTCTACAATCTACAGACAATACATCCTGGTCAACAATCTACAGACAATACATCCTGGTCTACAATCTACAGACAATACACCCTGGTCAACAATCTACAGACAATACATCCTGGTCTACAATCCACAGACAATACATCCTGGTCTACAATCTACAGACAATACATCCTGGTCTACAATCTACAGACAATACATCCTGGTCAACAATCAACAGAATAAATTAATTAAGTATGTGTGGATTATTAGCAATAGGATAATATGAAATTTTGGGATTTTTTGTTTTAAATACAGAAACCTGTTTTCAGTGAAAGAAGAAAGAGGAAGGAAGTTCTTTATTATGAAATTGTTTTTAAAAATTATTATATATTTTTTTATTGAATATCTGAAACATACAATATAACTGTAGTGAAGCAGCTCAATAACAACACCATACCAGTGTCTGCCTGTTTGGCCCTGTCAGGGGTATCATCGGATGGGGCCACAGTGTCTCCTGACCCCTCCTGTCTCAGCCTCCAGTATTTATGCTGCAGTAGTTTATGTGTCGGGGGGCTAGGGTCAGTTTGTAATATCTGGAGTACTTCTCCTGTCTTATCCGGTGTCCTGTGTGAATTTAAGTATGCTCTCTCTAATTCTCTCTTTCTTTCTCTCTCTCGGAGGACCTGAGCCCTAGGACCATGCCCCAGGATTACCTGACATGATGACTCCTTGCTGTCCCCAGTCCACCTGGTCGTGCTGCTGCTCCAGTTTCAACTGTTCTGCCTGCGGCTATGGAACCGTGACCTGTTCACCAGACGTGCTGTTTTCAACTCTCTAGAGACAGCAGGAGCGGTAGAGATACTCTTAATGATCAGCTATGAAAAGCCAACTGACATTTACTCATGAGGTGCTGACTTGCAGCACCCTTGACAACTACTGTGATTATTATTATTTGACAATGCTGGTCATTTATGAACATTTGAACATCTTGGCCATGTTCTGTTAAAATCTCCACCCGGCACAGCCAGAAGAGGACTGGCCAACCCTCATAGCCTGGTTCTTCTCTAGCCTGGTTCCTCTCTAGGTTTCTTCCTAGGTTTTGGCCTTTCTAGGGAGTTTTTCCTAGCCACCGTGCTTCTACACCTGCATTGCTTGCTGTTTGGGGTTTTAGGCTGGATTTCTGTATGGAACTTTGAGATATCAGCCGATGTAAGAAGGGCTATATAAATACATTTGATTTGATTTTGATCCAACAGACTCCCATACCAAGAGACACACGGAAGCATCCAGGGTCAATGCCCTGCTCAAGGGCACATTGACAGATCTCTCATTAAGCTAAAAAAACGTGATCCAGAACCCTCCAAGATCCCCCCCACAGTTCCCCAATAGCTGTCCCTCAACCATCCGAGACCCCTCCCACAGTCCCCCCCAGGAGGAAAAATAAAAAATACAATGAATTCCATTCCCCACCCCCAGGAACCCCCAATGCACCAACAACCAACAGAATGAACCCCCCCCCACCCCCAGGAACCCCCCAATTCACCAAAAACCAAGAGAATGAACCCCCACCCACAGGAACCCCCCAATGCACCAACAACCAAGAGAATGAACCCCCACCCCTAAGAACACCCCAATGCACCAACAACCTAGAGAATGAACCCCCACCCCCAGGAACCCCCCAATGCACTAACAACCAAGAGAATGAACCCCCACCCCCAGGAAACCCCAATGCACCAACAACCAAGAGAATGAACCCCCACCCCCAGGAACCCCCCAATGCACCAACAACCAAGAGAATGAACCCCCACCCCCAGGAACCCCCCAATGCACCAACAACCAAGAGAATGAACCCCCACCCCCAAGAACCCCCCCAAATGAACCAACAACCTAGAGAATGAACCCCCACCCCCAGGAACCCCCCAATGCACTAGCAACCAAGAGAATGAACCCCCACCCCCAGGAAACCCCAATGCACCAACAACCAAGAGAATGAACCCCCACCCCCAGGAACCCCCCAATGCACCAACAACCAAGAGAATGAACCCCCACCCCCAGGAACCCCCCCAATGCACCAACAACCAAGAGAATGAACCCCCACCCCCAAGAACCCCCCAAATGCACCAACAACCTAGAGAATGAACCCCCACCCCCAGGAACCCCCCAATGCACTAACAACCAAGAGAATGAACCCCCACCCCCAGGAACCCCCCAATGCACCAACAACCAAGAGAATGAACCCCCACCCCCAGGAACCCCCCCAATGCACCAACAACCAAGAGAATGAACCCCCACCCCCAAGAACCCCCCAAATGCACCAACAACCTAGAGAATGAACCCCCACCCCCAGGAACCCCCCAATGCACTAACAACCAAGAGAATGAACCCCCACCCCCAGGAAACCCCAATGCACTAACAACCAAGAGAATGAACCCCCACCCCCAGGAACCCCCCCCAATGCACCAACAACCAAGAGAATGAACCCCCACCCCCAGGAACCCCCCAATGCACTAACAACCAAGAGAATGAACCCCCACCCCCAGGAAACCCCAATGCACCAACAACCAAGAGAATGAACCCCCACCCCCAGGAACCCCCCCAATGCACTAACAACCAAGAGAATGAACCCCCACCCCCAGGAAACCCCAATGCACCAACAACCAAGAGAATGAACCCCCACCCCCAGGAACCCCCCCAATGCACCAACAACCAAGAGAATGAACCCCCACCCCCAGGAACCCCCCCCCAATGCACCAACAACCAAGAGAATGAACCCCCACCCCCAGGAACCCCCCCAATGCACCAACAACCAAGAGAATGAACCCCCACCCCCAGGAACCCCCCCCCAATGCACCAACAACCAAGAGAATTGACTAAAGAGACAAAAGAAAAAGACAGAAGAAAACAGCAAACAACAAATGAAACAAAATAAATAACCTTAAAAAAATCCAACAAAGGACATCAAGGACAACTAAAATCATAACAGCAATGCCAACTGTATATGTTTGTGTGTGTTCTTGTATGTGTGTATTTGAATGAGAGTGTGTGTATATGCATGTGTACAAACACCTGCACGGCATCAGCCTCAGGCAAACCAACATTAGTTGTAAAAACACTCAGTGTCATTCAAACATATTGTTACTGTTTTATACTGTTCATTTAAAAACATCTTTGACCATCATTCTGTCTCCCACACAGCAACTCCACTCCCACTTGTCTCCTATTCCACATCCCAACCCTCAGCTTCCCTCAGCCCATCCCATCCCAACCCTCAGCTTCCCTCAGCCCATCCCATCCCAACCCTCAGCTTCCCTCAGCCCATACCAACCCTCAGCTTCCCTCAGCCCATCCCAACCCTCAGCTTCCCTCAGCCCATCCCAACCCTCAGCTTCCCTCAGCCCATCCCATCCCAACCCTCAGCTTCCCTCAGCCCATCCCAACCCTCAGCTTCCCTCAGCCCATCCCAACCCTCAGCTTCCCTCAGCCCATCCCAACCCTCAGCTTCCCTCAGCCCATCCCATCCCAACCCCCAGTAATTCCCTCAGCCCATCCCATCCCAACCCACAGCTTCCCTCAGCCCATCCCAACCCACAGCTTCCCTCAGCCCATCCCAACCCTCAGCTTCCCTCAGCTCATCCCATCCCAACCCACAGCTTCCCTCAGCCCATCCCATCCCAACCCTCAGCTTCCCTCAGCCCATCCCAACCCTCAGCTTCCCTCAGCTCATCCCATCCCAACCCTCAGCTTCCCTCAGCCCAGCCCATCCCAACCCACAGCCCATCCCAACCCTCAGCTTCCCTCAGCCCATCCCATCCCAACCCTCAGCTTCCCTCAGCCCATCCCAACCCTCAGCTTCCCTCAGCTCATCCCATCTATCTCTGCTGGCTACCCACTTTGTGTTTCTATGCAACACATATCTTTCAACTATGATGTGATGTTTAACATACAATTTCAATCAATCTAATCTAATAGAATCTACAGATTGTGTGTTGAAGATAAATACTTTTACTAAGAGTATTAGTATATTAGTAATTGTCTGACCCGGTCTCTCCGGATTTCCTAACAGTACTATTTCTCGGGTCAATTTTAGATTAATGCTATGCATTTTCAGCCATTCCTGAACATGAGACCAGAAACAGGCTACCTGAGGGCAATACCAAAATAAATGGTCTATTGATTCTGTATCCTCACAACAAAATCTGCAGAGCTTCGATGATTTTATGTCCCAAATATTCAACATTTTGTTGGTGGCAATAATTTGATATAATAATTTTAGCTGAAAAGCACGAGGTCTTGAATCTTGCATTGTTTTATATATCAACTCATACACCCTGTACTATGGAATCGGTACATCAAAAATCTCTTCCCAACTATTTTGCAATCTGTATGGCACAGTTGTCAACATCCTGGTCCTCAAATGAAACTGGTAAACATTCCTATTTATGCTGTTTTTATTCCTCCTCCAGTTGTGATCCTTTATATTGGGCAGACAGACCAGTTCCCTACCTCCTCCCACTGCCACCTGCCTCCTCCAGTTTTGATCCTTTATATTGGGCAGACAGACCAGTTCCCTACCTCCTCCCACTGCCACCTGCCTCCTCCAGTTTTGATCCTTTATATTGGGCAGACAGACCAGTTCCCTACCTCCTCCCACTGCCACCTGCCTCCTCCAGTTTTGATCCTTTATATTGGGCAGACAGACCAGTTCCCTACCTCCTCCCACTGCCACCTGCCTCCTCCAGTTGTGATCCTTTATACTGGGCAGACAGACCAGTTCCCTACCACCTCCCACTGCCACCTGCCTCCTCCAGTTGTGATCCTTTATATTGGGCAGACAGACCAGTTCCCTACCTCCTCCCGCTGCCACCTGCCTCCTCCAGTTGTGATCCTTTATATTGGGCAGACAGACCAGTTCCCTACCTCCTCCCCCTTCCACCTGCCTCCTCCAGTTGTGATCCTTTATATTGGGCAGACAGACCAGTTCCCTACCTGCCACCTGCCTCCTCCAGTTGTGATCCTTTATATTGGGCAGACAGACCAGTTCCCTACCTCCTCCCACTGCCACCTGCCTCCTCCAGTTGTGATCCTTTATATTGGACAGACAGACCAGTTCCCTACCTCTTACCGCTGCCACCTGCCTCCTCCAGTTGTGATCCTTTATATTGGGCAGACAGATCAGTTCCCTACCACCTCCCACTGCCACCTGCCTCCTCCAGTTGTGATCCTTTATATTGGGCAGACAGACCAGTTCCCTACCTCCTCCCACTGCCACCTGCCTCCTCCAGTTGTGATCCTTTATATTGTGCAGACAGACCAGTTCCCTACCTCCTCCCACTGCCACCTGCCTCCTCCAGTTGTGATCCTTTATATTGTGCAGACAGACCAGTTCCCTACCTCCTCCCACTGCCACCTGCCTCCTCCAGTTGTGATCCTTTATATTGGGCAGACAGACCAGTTCCCTACCTCCTCCTGCTGCCACCTGCCTCCTCCAGTTGTGATCCTTTATATTGTGCAGACAGACCAGTTCCCTACCTCCTCCCACTGCCACCTGCCTCCTCCAGTTGTGATCCTTTATATTGGGCAGACAGACCAGTTCCCTACCTCCTCCCACTGCCACCTGCCTCCTCCAGTTGTGATCCTTTATATTGGGCAGACAGACCAGTTCCCTACCTCCTCCTGCTGCCACCTGTCTCCTCCATTTTTGGGATAATACTGTAGTAAATTGTTGTACACTTGGACTGAGCAGACCTTCCCGTACAATTAAGATGACTCCCATGAAGGACATAACTCTACCATTCCAATTTACAATATAATTTAAGAACAAAATACCCTTTTCAAACATCTTTCCCATAAATACAGGTATTTTATCAACCAGCACATTTGAGTTCAGCCATAATATTTGTTGTAATATTTGTTCTATCTTTTCAGGGGATGAAATTGAAATTGTAGCCAGCTCTGCAGTGCTCGTTTGAAAAGGAAAGTATAATTTTTTATTAATTGAAAATGAGACATGGCAATCTGCACAAAGGCAAAAAGGCTATTTTTAAACAATCAGTGAGCTTTTCTTAGTAATCTACTTGAGAACCATTTAGGGTTCAAATAAAACTTTTGAATGAGTGAAGCTTTTAGAGAGAGATTTAGTGATTTTATATTTAATAATCTCAACCCACCCAATTCATATTCATTATATAGATGTGCACGTTTTATGTTGTCTGGTTTAGCGTCACAGATAAAGCAAAATATGTTTTACTCATATGATTTGAAAACGAGTCATCAGGAGTAGGCAGCGCCTTAAGTAAGTGAGTAAACTGAGATATGACTAAGGAGTTAATCAGGGCAATTTTTCCATAATAGACAGGTATTTACCTCTCCCTGGCTGCAGGATCTTGTCTATTTTTACAAGTTTTCTATTGAAATTCATTGTGGAGAGCTATTTATATATTTTGTGATATGAATACAGAGTATGTCTACTTCACCATCAGCCCTTTTTATAGGTAAACTGCAGGGTAATGTAAAAGTTGTATTTTTATTTTTTAAAGATCCAGTACGTAACATTGTACACGTATCATAATTAGGTTTTAGTCCAGAGAGTACAGAAAAGTTATCTAGATCTTTAATGAGACATTGCAGGGATCTAGCTTGCGGACTTAACATAAAACTTGAGTCATCGGCATACATGGACACCTTTGTTTTTAAGCCTTGGATTTCTAATCCTCTGTTGTTATTGCATCTGATTTTAATAGCTAGCAGTTCGATGGCCATAACGAATAGAAATGATGACAGCGGACACCCTTGTTTAACTCCTCTTGACAATTCAAAACTCTCTGAGAAGTAGCCGTTATTCACTATTTTACACCTGGGGTTGCTATACATTTTTTTTTTTACCATTTTAAAAGAGAATTATCGAAATTTAAAATATCCAGGCATTTATAAATAAAATCCCGATTTACTTTATCAAATGCCTTTTCAAAAGCCACTAAAAATACCAGGCCTGGCTTCTTACATGTTTCATGATGTTCTATTATTTCTAGTAGTTGTTGTATATTATCTCCAATGTATCGTCCATGTAAAAAACCTTTCTGATCATGATGAACAATACTTGGTAAAACCCTTTTAATTCTGAGTGCTATGCATGTCGCTAGTATTATTGCATCACAACATTGAAGTGTAAGGGGCCTCCAGTTTTTTAGATAGACTGGGCCTTTATATTTGCCATCTGGGTCGTGTTTTAATAACAGAGAAATCAGAGCTTCCTGCTGAGTACCTGACAGACTACCATTTCATTAGGAGTAGTTAAAACAATCTAACAATGGAGCTTTGAGTAAATCAAAAAATACTTGATATACCTCTACCGGTATGCCATCAAGCCTTGGGGTTTTTCCAGACTGAAAGGATTTAATAGCCTCAAAAAGTTCTACCTCTGTATTTGGCCTTCACAGTGATCTTTCTGTACATTTATTCGTTTTCCATGTTTTATATTATTTGGAAATAATTCCGTAATCTTCATTCAGTGGGAGAGGATGAGACAGAAAAGAGAACATCTGCCTCAAATAATTAGCTTCCTCTTTTAAAATATCATTCGGGGAATCATAGATGACTCTGTCTTCAGTAACGAGTTTCTGCAGAGTCTTCTTATTACCGTTCCTGTTTTGGAGATTCAGGAAGAATTTTGTGAAATGTTCTCCATATTCCATCCAGTTTGTTTTTATTTATGTAATAGATTACATTAGATTGTTCTTGAATAAGTTCCTCAAGTTATTTTTGTTTTTCCTCTAACATATTTTGTATCGCTGTAGAATTGTTTTTATTGCTGCCTACCTGGTTCACCTGTACTATGGGTTCATGGATTTCCTTGGTTAGTCTTGTCCCTTTAGCCAGAAACAATTTTTTAAAATTATGGATGAATATTTGAATTGAACGACCTCTGAAGGTACATTTAAAGGTATCCCAAAAAATAAGGGGATTTGCTGAACCTATATTATACTGGAAAAATTCAGTTATAAATTAATTTGTCTTAATTAAAAAATAAGTTGTCCTCCAGTAAACTTTGATTACATTGCCAATATCCCCGTCCCCGTGGAAAAACTATAAGAGTTATGTGAAGGCCAATTAGATGATGATCCAATCGTATTCTGGCTCCTATTAAAAATGTTCCAACCTTTGATGCAAGAGAGAAAGAGACATGAAAGTAGTCAAGACGACTAGATTGATTAAGTCTCCTCCATGTATATCTCACTAGGTCGTTTAAAAAAAAATCTCCAATGTGTCCATAATATTTGTGATTTCCTTAAGGGCACGGTGATGATAGTTTGTAGAGTGATTACCTTTGCGGTCCATTGAGGCACTTAACACTGTTTTATAGTCTCCCACCATAATGATAAATACATGTTTTATTGAGGCTATATTTTAGTTAAATTAAAGGGTTAAAAAAACAGTTTACATTATTATTATTACACCACACCTTGACTCTAACCAGTCCGATTTGACTCTAACCAGTCTGCCTTGACTCTAACCAGTCCGATTTGACTCTAACCAGTCTGCCTTGACTCTAACCAGTCTGCTTTGACTCTAACCAGTCTGATTTGACTCTACCAAGTCTGCGTTGACTCTAACCAGTCCGATTTGACTCTAACCAGTCTGCCTTGACTCTAACCAGTCTGCTTTGACTCTAACCAGTCTGCTTTGACTTTAACCAGTCCGATTTGACTCTAACCAGTCCGATTTGACTCTAACCAGTCTGATTTGACTCTAACAAGTCTGCGTTGACTCTAACCAGTCTGATTAGACTCTAACCAGTCTGCCTTGACTCTAACCAGTCCGATTTGACTCTAACCAGTCTGCCTTGACTCTAACCAGTCTGCTTTTACTCTAACCAGTCTGCTTTGACTCTAACCAGTCCGATTTTACTCTAACCAGTCCGATTTGACTTTAACCAGTCTGATTTGACTCTAACCAGTCTGTGTTGACTCTAACCAGTCTGATTAGACTGTAACCAGTCTGCCTTGACTCTAACCAGTCCGATTTGACTCTAACCAGTCCGATTTGACTCTAACCAGTCTGCCTTGACTCTAACCAGTCTGCTTTGACTCTAACCAGTCTGCTTTTACTCTAACCAGTCTGCTTTGACTCTAACCAGTCCGATTTGACTCTAACCAGTCCGATTTGACTTTAACCAGTCTGATTTGACTCTAACCAGTCTGTGTTGACTCTAACCAGTCTGATTAGACTCTAACCAGTCTGCCTTGACTCTAACCAGTCCGATTTGACTCTAACCAGTCCGATTTGACTCTAACCAGTCTGCCTTGACTCTAACCAGTCTGCTTTGACTCTAACCAGTCTGCTTTGACTCTAACCAGTCTGATTTGACTCTAACCAGTCTGCTTTGACTCTAACCAGTCTGATAAGACTCTAACCAGTCTGATTTGACTCTAACCGGTCTGATTTGACTCTAACCAGTCTGATTTGACTCTAACCAGTATGCGTTGACTCTAATCAGTCTGCTTTGACTCTAACCAGTCTGATTTAAAAGGCTTAAAAATAAACCTGCCTCCAGCTGCTTAGATACCGTTACCTGCTTCAACAGGTAGGTTGTGGACCAAATGGCACCCTATTCCCTATGTAGTGCACTGTTTTAACCAGGACCCATAGGGAAACCCATACGGTGCCATTTGGGACAGAGTGGGAGCCATAATTCACACAGTAGCTACACCCAGGGCTCCGGTCAAATGAATTAGAGGATGTATCATATCATACGTCTTCATCTGAGACCAGGTTGCTTGTTGCGCCATGACAACAAATGAGAATTACAAGGATAATTACGTTGGCATTTAGGAGAACTATCGACAAAGGTTAGGATAATTTTTTGACAAAGGTTAGGAGTATTATCGACAAAGGTTAGGAGAACTAACCACAAAGGTTAGGAGAACTAACCACAAAGGTTAGGAGGATTATCGACAAAGTTTAGGAGAACTAACCACAAAGGCTAGGTGAATTATCGACAAAGGCTAGGTGAATTATCAACAAAGGCTAGGTGAATTATCAACAAAGGCTAGGTGAATTATCGACAAAGGCTAGGTGAATTATCAACAAAGGCTAGGTGAATTATCAACAAAGGCTAGGTGAATTATCAACAAAGGCTAGGTGAATTATCGACAAAGGCTAGGTGAATTATCAACAAAGGCTAGGTGAATTATCAACAAAGGCTAGGTGAATTATCATCAAAGGCTAGGTGAATTATCATCAAAGGCTAGGTGAATTATCAACAAAGGCTAGGTGAATTATCAACAAAGGCTAGGTGAATTATCAACAAAGGCTAGGTGAATTATCAACAAAGGCTAGGTGAATTATCGACAAAGGCTAGGTGAATTATCAACAAAGGCTAGGTGAATAATCAACAAAGGCTAGGTGAATTATCGACAAAGGCTAGGTGAATTATCAACAAAGGCTAGGTGAATTATCAACAAAGGCTAGGTGAATTATCGACAAAGGCTAGGTGAATTATCATCAAAGGCTAGGTGAATTATCGACAAAGGCTAGGTGAATTTACGTATCAGGTTAGTCGGTGAATTGTGTTAAGTTTAGAATAAGGGTTATGGGTTGTGGCTACAGTTGTTCACGACCAAACTGAGCATGCAGCCTTTGGAACGCTAGACTGTAGTGGATTACGCCCACCCATCCCCCCTGACGCCCACCCATCCCCCCTGACGCCCACCCATCCCCCCTGACGCCCACCCATCCCCCTGACGCCCACCCATCCCCCCTGAAGCCCACCCATCCCCCCTGACTGTCGTGGATTACGCCCACCCATCCCCCCTGACTGTCGTGGATTACGCCCACCCATCCCCCTGAACAATGTCGTGGATTACACCCACCCATCCCCCCTGACGCCCACCCATCCCCCATGAACAATGTCGTGGATTACGCCCACCCATCCCCCCTGAACAATGTCGTGGATTACGCCCACCCATCCCCCCTGAACAATGTCGTGGATTACGCCCACCCATCCCCCCTGAACAATGTCGTGGATTACGCCCACCCATCCCCCCTGACTGTCGTGGATTACGCCCACCCATCCCCCCTGACTGTCGTGGATTACGCCCACCCATCCCCCCTGAACAATGTCGTGGATTACGCCCACCCATCCCCCCCTGAACAATGTCGTGGATTACGCCCACCCATCCCCCCTGACTGTCGTGGATTACGCCCACCCATCCCCCCTGAACAATGTCGTGGATTACGCCCACCCATCCCCCCTGAACAATGTCGTGGATTACGCCCACCCATCCCCCCTGAACAATGTCGTGGATTACGCCCACCCATCCCCCCTGAACAATGTCGTGGATTACGCCCACCCATCCCCCCTGAACAATGTCGTGGATTACGCCCACCCATCCCCCCTGAACAATGTCGTGGATTACGCCCACCCATCCCCCCTGAACAATGTCGCGGATTACGCACTCCCATCCCCCCTGAACAATGTCGTGGATTACGCCCACCCATCCCCCCTGACTGTCGTGGATTACGCACTCCCATCCCCCCTGAACAATGTCGTGGATTACGCCCACCCATCCCCCCTGAACAATGTTGTGGATTACGCCCACCCATCCCCCCTGACGCCCACCCATCCCCCCTGAACAATTTCGTGGATTACGCCCACCCATCCCCCCTGACTGTCGTGGAATACGCCCACCCATCCCCCCTGAACAATGTCGTGGATTACGCCCACCCATCCCCCCTGAACAATGTCGTGGATTACGCCCACCCATCCCCCCTGACTGTCGCGGATTACGCCCGCCCATCCCCCCTGACTGTCGTGGATTACGACCACCCATCCTCCCTGAACAACCTCCCTCATGTCGATTCCGTCTAATGTAACTAGACCATTAGTAGGTGTCATACGTCTTGGAGGTGCTCAGAAATACATCAAGTATATTTCGTTTGGCTCTGACGCCAGCTTGAGTGCTCTCTGTGTGAGATAACACAAATCCCCACCATAAGTGTTCTTCAGCCCCGCCATCTGCCACAGTAACTATCCTTCACTGAGAGAGAGAGAGGGGGGGGGGGCATGGGGAGAGGAGAGAGAGAGAGAGAGAGAGAGAGAGAGAGAGAGAGAGAGAGGGGGGGGGGCATGGGGAGAGGAGAGAGAGAGAGAGAGATGGGGGGCATGGGGAGAGGATAGAGAGAGAGAGAGAGAGAGAGAGAGAGAGAGAGAGAGAGGGGGGAGGCATGGGGAGAGGAGAGAGAGAGAGAGAGAGAGAGAGAGAGAGAGAGAGAGAGAGAGAGAGAGAGAGAGAGAGCAGTTCTCTTCTCCAAATCCATCTGTGGCAGATTATATCCACAGTCCCGCTCTCTCCTCTCTCCTCTCTCCATCCCTCTCTCCTCTCTCTCTCATCTCTCCATCCCTCTCTCCATCCCTCTCTCCTCTCTCCATCCCTCTCTCATCTCTCCATCCCTCTCTCATCTCTCCATCCCTCTCTCCCCTACCATCCCTCTCTCCTCTCTCCATCCCTCTCTATTCTCTACATCCCTCTGTTCTTTCCATCCCTCTCTCATCTCTCCATCCCCTCTCCTCTCTCATCCCTCTTTCATCTCTCCATCCCTCTCTCCACTCTCCATCCATCTCTCCATCCCTTTATCATCTCTCCATCCCTCTCTCCTCTCTCCATCCATCTCTCCTCTCTCCATCCATCTCTCTTCTCTCCATCCCTCTCTCCTCTCTCCATCCCTCTCTCCATCCCGCTCTCCACTCTCCATCCATCTCTCCTCTCTCCATCCCTCTCTCCATCCCTCTCTCCATCCCTCTCTCCACTCTCCATCCATCTCTCCTCTCTCCATCCCTCTCTCCTCTTTCCATCCCTCTCTCCTCTCTCCATCCCTCTCTCATCTCTCCATCCCTCTCCTCTCTCCTCTTTCCATCCCTCTCTCATCTCTCCATCCCTCTCTCCTCTTTTCATCCCTCTCCTCTCTCCATCCCTCTCTCATCTCTCCATACCTCTCTTCTCTCCTCCATTCAAAAAACCATTACTACCACAGCCATCCCCATCAGAATTATAGCATGACCCAATAACTAATGTGCAAAACATGTGGGAAGGCCTCTGATTCCTGTTTCTTCTCCAAGTCTACGTCCCACATGGCACCCTATTCCCTATATAGTGCACTACTTTAGACCAGAGCCCTATGGAACCCTATTCCCTATATAGTGCACTACTTTAGACCAGAGCCCTATGGCACCCTATTCCCTATATAGTGCACTACTTTAGACCAGAGCCCTATGGAACCCTATTCCCTATATAGTGCACTACTTTAGACCAGAGCCCTATGGAACCCTATTCCCTATATAGTGCACTACTTCTAACCAGGGTAGTGCACTATATAGGAAATAGGGTACCATTTGTGATGCATTCCACTTTGGCTTCAGAACAGACGAACTGCTGTTACCATAACAACCCCTCACTTCTGCTACTGGTTGTTTGTTATCTATGCATAGTCACTTTACCCCTACCTACATGTATAAATTCACCTTCACTAACCTGCACCCACGCACATTGACTCTGTACCGACACCCCCTGTATACAGCCTCGTTATTATTCTTTTATCGTGTTACTTTTTATTTGATTTTTTACTTTTGTTTATTTAGTAAATATGTTCTTAACTCTATTTCTTGAAATGCATTGTTGGTTAAGGGCTTGTAGGTAAACATTTCACTGTAAGGTCTACCTACATCTGCTGTGTTTGGCAGCAGGGTAGCCTAGTGGTTAGAGCGTTGGACTAGTAACCGGAAGGTTGCAAACCCCCGAGCTGACAAGGTACCAATCTGTCGTTCTGCCCCTGAACAGGCAGTTAACCCACTGTTCCTAGGCCAGTTAACCCACTGTTCCTTGGCCAGTTAACCCACTGTTCCTAGGCCAGTTAACCCACTGTTCCTAGGCCAGTTAACCCACTGTTCCTAGGCCAGTTAACCCACTGTTCCTAGGCCAGTTAACCCACTGTTCCTAGGCCAGTTAACCCACTGTTCCTAGGCCAGTTAACCCACTGTTCCTAGGCCAGTTAACCCACTGTTCCTAGGCCAGTTAACCCACTGTTCCTTGGCCAGTTAACCCACTGTTCCTAGGCCAGTTAACCCACTGTTCCTAGGCCAGTTAACCCACTGTTCCTAGGCCAGTTAACCCACTGTTCCTAGGCCAGTTAACCCACTGTTCCTAGGCCAGTTAACCCACTGTTCCTAGGCCAGTTAACCCACTGTTCCTAGGCCAGTTAACCCACTGTTCCTAGGCCAGTTAACCCACTGTTCCTAGGCCAGTTAACCCACTGTTCCTAGACCAGTTAACCCACTGTTCCTAGGCCAGTTAACCCACTGTTCCTAGGCCAGTTAACCCACTGTTCCTAGACAAGTTAACCCACTGTTCCTAGGCCAGTTAACCTACTGTTCCTAGGCCAGTTAACCCACTGTTCCTAGGCCAGTTAACCCACTGTTCCTAGACCAGTTAACCCACTGTTCCTAGACCAGTTAACCCACTGTTCCTAGACCAGTTAACCCACTGTTCCTAGACCAGTTAACCCACTGTTCCTAGACCAGTTAACCCACTGTTCCACTGTTCCTAGACCAGTTAACCCACTGTTCCTAGGCCGTCATTGTAAATAAGAATTTGTTCTTAACTGACTTGCCTAGTTACATTATACATAAAGGTAAAAAAAAGAAATGTGACCAATACAATTTGATTTGATTCAAGTAATCAACTAATCATCAAGCTTTGATTATTTGAGTCAGCTGTGTCGTGTTTGGGCAAAAACCAACACGTACACTGCTTGGGGTCGCGACGACGGAGTTTGGAAACACGCTGCTGTGTTTCTGCACGTCCTAACACGCTTAACCTCTATGGGATCGGTGTGTCCCCTCCCCCTGTGGGACGGTTGAGCTAACATATGTTAATGCGATTAGCATGAGTTTGTAAGCAACAAAAACATTTCCCAGGACATAGACATATCTGATATTGGCAGAAGGATTAAATTCTTGTCAAACTAAATGCACTGTCCAATTTACAGTAGCTATTACAGAATACTATGCTATTTAAGGATGCCATGCTATTGTTTGAGGAGAGTGTACAATTACAAACATGAAAATGTATTAATAAAACAATTAGGCAATTTGTGCAGTCTTGATACATCATTTCGAACATGGATGCAATGGTTCATTGGATCAGTCTAAAACATTACGCATACACTGCTCCCATCTAGTGGCCAAAATCGAAATTGCGCCTGGGCTGGGCATCAAGTATATTCATATCCTAGCTTCAAGTCCTGAGCTACAGGCAGAAAGATTTGAGTGTGTCATTTCAGGCGAAAATTGAAAAAAAAATACATTTTGGATCATTAATTAAAGAAAGTGTCGACCAATGCAATGCATTTGATGTGACGGAAACTGTGAATCGTCTGTATGAAAGCCACTTCCATTAATTATTGTGAACGTGAATACTTGTGAATCTCTATGAAGACATTATTAACAGTACTACTGCTCCTATACAGTACTACTGCTCCTATACAGTACTACTGCTCCTATACAGTACTACTGCTCCTATACAGTACTACTGCCCCTATACCGTACTACTGCCCCTATACAGTACTACTGGTCCTGTACCGTACTACTGCTCCTATACCGTACTACTGCCCCTATACAGTACTACTGCCCCTATACAGTACTACTGGTCCTGTACAGTACTACTGCTCCTATACAGTACTACCACTCATATACCGTACTACTGCCCCATAATGTCGCCTATACAGTACTACCGCTCCTATAAAGTACTACTGCTCCTATACAGTACTACTGCCCCTATACCGTACTACTGCCCCTATACAGTACTACTGGTCCTGTACAGTACTACTGCTCCTATACCGTACTACTGCCCCTATACCGTACTACTGCCCCTATACAGTACTACTGGTCCTGTACAGTACTACTGCTCCTATACAGTACTACCACTCCTATACCGTACTACTGCCCCATAATGTTGCCTATACAGTACTACCGCTCCTATACAGTACTACTGCTCCTATACAGTACTACTGCTCCTATACCGTACTACTGCCCCTATACCGTACTACTGCCCCTATACAGTACTACTGCTCCAATACAGTACTACTGCTCCTATACAGTACTACTGCTCCTATACAGTACTGCTGCTCCTGAACAGTACTGCTGCTCCTGAACAGTACTACTGCTCCTATACAGTACTACTGCTCCTATACAGTACTGCTGCTCCTATACAGTACTACTGCTCCTATACAGTACTGCTGCTCCTGAACAGTACTGCTGCTCCTGAACAGTACTACTGCTCCTATACAATACTACTGCTCCTATACAGTACTACTGCTCCTATACAGTACTGCTGCTCCTGAACAGTACTACCACTCCTATACAGTACTACTGCTCCTATACTGTACTACCACTCCTATACAGTACTGCTGCTCCTGAACAGTACTACCACTCCTATACAGTACTACTGCTCCTATACTGTACTACCACTCCTATACAGAACTGCTGCTCCTGAACAGTACTACCACTCCTATACAGTACTACTGCTCCTATACTGTACTACCACTCCTATACAGTACTGCTGCTCCTATACTGTACTACCACTCCTATACAGTACTACCACTCCTGTACAGTACTACTGCTCCTATACAGTACTACTGCTCCTATACCGTACTACTGCCCCTATACCGTACTACTGCCCCTATACAGTACTACTGCTCCAATACAGTACTACTGCTCCTATACAGTACTACTGCTCCTATACAGTACTGCTGCTCCTGAACAGTACTGCTGCTCCTGAACAGTACTACTGCTCCTATACAGTACTGCTGCTCCTATACAGTACTACTGGTCCTGAACAGTACTACTGCTCCTATACAGTACTACTGCTCCTATACAGTACTGCTGCTCCTGAACAGTACTGCTGCTCCTGAACAGTACTACTGCTCCTATACAATACTACTGCTCCTGTACAGTACTACTGCTCCTATACAGTACTGCTGCTCCTGAACAGTACTACCACTCCTATACAGTACTACTGCTCCTATACTGTACTACCACTCCTATACAGTACTGCTGCTCCTATACTGTACTACCACTCCTATACTGTACTACCACTCCTATACAGTACTGCTGCTCCTATACTGTACTACCACTCCTATACAGTACTACCACTCCTGTACAGTACTACTGCTCCTATACAGTACTACTGCTCCTATACAGTACTACTGCTCCTATACAGTGCCTTGCGACAACCCTGCACACTCACCATTTACATTACATCAAAAGGCCATTTAACCCCACATTGGGTTGTAATACAGACATCACAAACTCTGTCCACTTGCTGCTTTAAAATAAGGTATTGAAATCAGTCTGTGATAAACGGGTGTTAGTGCCAGTCCGTTGTGCCAGCGGCAGAACGCTGAACTCTATGTTTTCATCCGATAGCTCGTTCTTCATCTTGTTTTTTTTTTAAATAGCCAGCCAACACGTTTACAGCACTTTCATTTCCCTGGCTCTCTCTTGTCCCTTTACAGCAGACAGACATATGGTGAGCAATACGTATGGCGCATCAAATCATAACATCATGATAAATATAGAATAGTGAGAATCACAATATATATCTTATCTGCCGCCCCATCATTTCGGCAGTATGGTGATAATATGGTATGGTGAGATCTCTCAGTATGGTGATTATTTGGTATGGTGATAATATGGTATGGTTATAATATGGTATGGTTATAATATGGTAAGGTTATAATATGGTATGGTGATAATATGGTATGGTGATAATATAGTATGGTGATAATATGGTATGGTTATAATATGGTATGGTTATAATATGGTATGGTTATAATATGGTATGGTTATAATATGGTATGGTGAGGTCTCTCAGTATGGTGATAATATGGTATGATGAGGTCTCTCAGTATGGTGATAATATGGTATGATGAGGTCTCTCAGTATGGTGATAATATGGTATGATGAGGTCTCTCAGTATGGTGATAATATGGTATGGTGAGGTCTCTCAGTATGGTGATAATATGGTATGGTGATAATATGGTATGGTGATAATATGGTATGGTGAGGTCTCTCAGTATGGTGATAATATGGTATGGTGATAATATGGTATCGGCAGTATGGTGATAATATGGTATCGGCAGTATGGTGATAATATGGTATCGGCAGTATGGTGATAATATGGTATCGGCAGTATGGTGATAATATTGTATCGGCAGTATGGTGATAATATGGTATCGACAGTATGGTGGTAATATCTTATTTTGAGGTCCATGGCTCAACTCCCAGCCCAAGCTGTAGTTGTCATGTGGTTCATCTATGTTAAACACATTCCTAAGTAACGTATAGTTGTCATGTGGTTCATTTTTGTCACTTGAAAATGCCAGTCCAAACTCAAAGCTTGGTACTCTGTTTAAAACCCTGACAGAGTTTGGCATTTCCCAACTCCCTGGTGTTCAGCGTTTTGTCCGGCAGCTCCTCCAGCGAGTTGTGAACTGAAAACGTATCATTTTCCACAGATTAGTGGGTATGAAAGGCGATGGAGAAGAGACACGGAAAGAGAGACGCTCGTAGAGTTTTGCCTCTCTCAGTGTGTGTGGCCATGTGTGTGTGTGTGCACACATGCGTATGTCTGTAGGTGTGTGCCCGCAGAGAGAAATTCCCCCTCGTGAGACGAGCGGCGGTCTCGTAGGACTTACCGAGAACGGACAGCTCGCAGGAAGCCGTGATGTTCTGGTTCTTGTTAAACGCCACGCAGCTGTAGGAGCCTGAATCATCGTCTGTTACGCTGCTGATCAGGAGGTTACTGCCGCCCAGCAGGGAGTACTTCTTAGACCTGCAGAGACACGGAGGAACAAAACTGAACAATGGGAGTGTGTTCAGTGCCCTGTGAACCTGTGATACCCAGGTATATCATATTCTCCTTCAGAAATCCAGAAATCCACTATGTGGAGGCTGATTCTGTGACCCCAAAAAATGACTTACTTCTTATGGATAGTGGGAAGAACTGACGACATCACAACCAGACTAGAACCAGTCTGCAATGTCATCACTTCAACCATTCTGTAATGTCATCACTTCAACCATTCTGTAATGTCATCACTTCAACCAGTCTGTAATGTCGTCACACCAACCAGTCTGTAATGTCGTCACTTCAACCAGTCTGTAATGTCGTCACTTCAACCAGTCTGTAATGCCGTCACATCAACCAGTCTGTAATGTCGTCACTTCAACCAGTCTGTAATGTCGTCACTTCAACCAGTCTGTAATGTCGTCACTTCAACCAGTCTGTGATGTTGTCACTTTAACCAGTCTGTAATGTCGTCACTTCAACCAGTCTGTAATGTCGTCACTTCAACCAGTCTGTAATGTCGTCACTTCAACCATTCTGTAATGTTGTCACTTCAACCAGTCTGTAATGTCGCTACTTCCACCAGTCTGTAATGTCGTCACTTCAACCAGTCTGTAATGTCGCCACTTCAACCAGTCTGTAATGTCGTCACATCAACCAGCATGTAATGTCGTCACTTCAACCAGTCTGTAATGTCGTCACTTCAACCGGTCCGTAATGTCGTCACTTCAACCAGTCTGTAATGTCGTATCTTCAACCAGTCTGTAATGTCGTCACTTCAACCAGTCTGTAATGTCGTCACTTCAACCAGTCTGTAATGTCGTCACTTCAACCAGTCTGTAATGTCGTCACATCAACCAGTCTGTAATGTCATCACTTCAACCAGTCTGTAATGTTGTCACACCAACCAGTCTGTAATGTCGTCACTTCAACCAGTCTGTAATGTCGTCACTTCAACCGGTCCGTAATGTCGTCACTTCAACCAGTCTGTAATGTCGAATCTTCAACCAGTCTCTAATGTCGTCACATCAACCAGTCTGTAATGTCGTCACTTCAACCAGTCTGTAATGCCGTCACTTCAACCAGTCTGTAATGTCGTCACTTTACCAAGTCTGTAATGTCGTCACTTCAACCAGTCTGTAATGTCGTCACTTCAACCAGTCTGTAATGTCGTCTCTTTAACCAGTCTGTAATGTCGTCACTTCACCCAGTCTGTAATGTCGTCTCTTCAACCAGTCTGTAATGTCGTCACTTCACCCAGTCTGTAATGTCGTCACTTCAACCAGTCTGTAATGTTGTCTCTTCAACCAGTCTGTAATGTCGTCACTTCACACAGTCTGTAATGTCGTAACTTCAACCATCTGTAATGTCATCTTTTCAACCAGTCTGTAATGTCGTCTCTTCAACCAGTCTGTAATGTCGTCTCTTCAACCAGTCTGTAATGTCGTCACTTCACCCAGTCTGTAATGTCGTCACTTCAACCAGGCTGTAAATGTTGTCTCTTCAACCAGTCTGTAATGTCGTCACTTCACACAGTCTGTAATGTCGTAACTTCAACCAGTCTGTAATGTCATCTTTTCAACCAGTCTGTAATGTCGTCTCTTCAACCAGTCTGTAATGTCGCCACTTCAACCAGTCTGTAATGCCGTCACTTCAACCAGTCTGTAATGTCGTCACTTTACCAAGTCTGTAATGTTGTCACTTCAACCAGTCTGTAATGTCGTCTCTTCAACCAGTCTGTAATGTCGTCACTTCACCCAGTCTGTAATGTCGTCACTTCAACCAGTCTGTAATGTCGTCTCTTCAACCAGTCTGTAATGGTGTCACTTCACCCAGTATGTAATGTCGTCACTTCAACCAGTCTGTAATGTCATCTTTTCAACCAGTCTGTAATGTCGCCACTTCAACCAGTCTGTAATGTCGTCACTTCAACCAGTTTGAAATGTCGTCACTTCAACCAGTCTGTAATGTCGTCACTTCAACCAGCTTTGATGATCTGCCTCTCACCAGCTCCGTCATCACACATGTCAAAGGTATCATGGAACAGATAGGTGGCACACTTTTCCCTATATAGTGCACTACTTTAGACCAGAGCCTTATGGAACCCTATTCCCTATATCGTGCACTACATTTGTCCAGAGCTCATATTGCAAAGTAGTGCACTAAATAGTGAATAGAGTGTCATTTGAACCTGAAACAATGAGTCACTCACCTGCTCTGGATTATCTCAGTGCCTCTCATCCAGTGGAAGGCGGGGGTAGGGAACCCCGAAGCGGAGCACTCCAACACAGCATCTCTCCCCAGGAGGGAGGTGACTCTCTGGGGCTGCTGGAGAAACAGAAGGCCCCTGGTGGTTCCAGGCTCTGGAGAGAGAGAGAGAGAGAGAGCGGGAGAGGGAGAGAGAGAGAGGGGAGTGGGAGAGAGGGAAAGAGAGAGAGAGAGAGAGAGAGAGAGAGAGAGAGAGAGAGAGGGAGAGAGAGAGAGAGAGAGAGAGAGAGGGGGGAGAGGGAGAGAGAGAGAGGGAGGGGAGAGAGAGAGAGAGAGAGAGAGAGAGAGAGAGGGGGAGAGGGAGAGAGAGAGGGAGAGGGAGAGAGAGGGAGAGGGAGAGGGAGAGGGAGAGAGAGAGAGAGAGAGAGAGAGAGAGAGAGAGAGAGGGAGAGGGAGAGGGAGAGAGAGAGGGAGAGAGAGACAACTGAGCGTTGAGTGGTTAAACTAGTGGCTGGTTAATCTAGTGGCTGGTTATAATAGTGGCTGGTTACAATAGTGGCTGGTTAAACTAGTGGCTGGTTATACTAGTGGCTGGTTAAACTAGTGGCTGGTTAAACTAGTGGCTGGTTAAACTAGTGGCTGGTTATAATAGTGGCTGGTTAAACTAGTGGCTGGTTAAACTAGTGGCTGGTTATAATAGTGGCTGGTTATAATAGTGGCTGGTTAAACTAGTGGCTGGTTAAACTAGTGGCTGGTTATAATAGGGGCTGGCTATAATAGTGGCTGGTTATAATAGTGGCTGGTTAAACTAGTGGCTGGTTATAATAGTGGCTGGTTAAACTAGTGGCTGGTTAAACTAGTGGCTGGTTATAATAGTGGCTGGTTAAAATAGTGGCTGGTTAAACTAGTGGCTGGTTATAATAGTGGCTGGTTAAACTAGTGGCTGGTTATAATAGTGGCTGGTTATAATAGTGGCTGGTTAAACTAGTGGCTGGTTATAATAGTGGCTGGTTATAATAGTGGCTGGTTAAACTAGTGGCTGGTTAAACTAGTGGCTGGTTATAATAGTGGCTGGTTATAATAGTGGCTGGTTAAACTAGTGGCTGGTTAAACTAGTGGCTGGTTATAATAGGGGCTGGCTATAATAGTGGCTGGTTATAATAGTGGCTGGTTAAACTAGTGGCTGGTTATAATAGTGGCTGGTTAAACTAGTGGCTGGTTAAACTAGTGGCTGGTTATAATAGTGGCTGGTTAAAATAGTGGCTGGTTAAACTAGTGGCTGGTTATAATAGTGGCTGGTTAAACTAGTGGCTGGTTATAATAGTGGCTGGTTATAATAGTGGCTGGTTAAACTAGTGGCTGGTTATAATAGTGGCTGGTTAAACTAGTGGCTGGTTAAACTAGTGTCTATAATATTGTGGATGTCAGTGGGTGAATGACTACATATTTCAATGGGAAACGTCATCTGAATCATTTTTTCAAAAGGCTCAAAATGTTTAATTCATTCTCATCCCGAGGCCAGTTTGTCCTACGGCGTTTTAACTTCACTATAATGTTTTTTGGGGCCAGAATAACCCCATGTGAATCACTCATTCATTGTTGTGTTACCTTCTGTTCCTTAAATGTTATTTTTCTTAGTGTTGTCTCATCTCCTAACAAGCCCTGTGGTTTATGTAGAACTATCAGAACAAGAGACTGTTGCTGAGGGCAAATACAATGTAAATTGGGAACAACACACTAAGGAGAGAACAACAGACTAAGGAGGGAACAACAAACACTAAGGAGACAACAACACACACTAAGGAGACAACAACACACACTAAGGAGACAACAACACACTAAGGAGACAACAACACACACTAAGGAGGGAACAGCACACTAATGAGAGAACAACACACTAATGAGAGAACAACAGACTAAGGAGGGAACAACACACTAAGGAGACAACAACACACACTAAGGAGACAACAACACACACTAAGGAGGGAACAACACACTAAGGAGGGAACAACACACAATAAGGAGGGAACAACACACTATGGAGGGAACAACACACTAAGGAGGGAACAACACACTAAGGAGGGAACAACACACTAAGGAGACAACAACACACTAAGGAGGGAACAACACACTAAGGAGACAACAACACACTAAGGAGACAACAGCACACACTAAGGAGACAACAACACACACTAAGGAGGGAACAACACACTAAGGAGGGAACAACACACTAAGGAGACAACAACACACACTAAGGAGACAACAACACACACTAAGGAGACAACAACACACTAAGGAGGGAACAACAGACTAAGGAGACAACAACACACACTAAGGAGACAACAACACACACTAAGGAGACAACAACACACTAAGGAGGGAACAACAGACTAAGGAGACAACAACACACACTAAGGAGCCAACAACACACACTAAGGAGGGAACAACAGACTAAGGAGGGAACAACACACTAAGGAGGGAACAACACACTAAGGAGGGAACAACACACTAAGGAGGGAACAACAGACTAAGGAGGGAACAACAAACACTAAGGAGACAACAACTCACTAAGGAGACAACAACACACACTAAGGAGACAACAACACACTAAGGAGACAACAACACACACTAAGGAGGGAACAACACACTAATGAGAGAACAACACACTAATGAGAGAACAACAGACTAAGGAGAGAACAACACACTAAGGAGACAACAACACACACTAAGGAGGGAACAACACACTAAGGAGGGAACAACACACAATAAGGAGGGAACAACACACTATGGAGGGAACAACACACTAAGGAGGGAACAACACACTAAGGAGGGAACAACACACTAAGGAGGGAACAACACACTATGGAGGGAACAACACACTAAGGAGGGAACAACACACTATGGAGGGAACAACACACTAAGGAGAGAACAACACACTAAGGAGGGAACAACACACTAAGGAGACAACAACACACTAAGGAGGGAACAACACACTATGGAGGGAACAACACACTAAGGAGAGAACAACACACTAATGAGAGAACAACAGACTAAGGAGACAACAACACACTAAGGAGGGAACAACACACTAAGGAGGGAACAACACACTAAGGAGACAACAACACACTAAGGAGACAACAGCACACACTAAGGAGACAACAACACACACTAAGGAGGGAACAACACACTAAGGAGGGAACAACAGACTAAGGAGACAACAACACACACTAAGGAGACAACAACACACACTAAGGAGACAACAACACACTAAGGAGGGAACAACAGACTAAGGAGACAACAACACATACTAAGGAGACAACAACACACACTAAGGAGGGAACAACAGACTAAGGAGGGAACAACACACAAAGGAGGGAACAACACACTAAGGAGGGAACAACACACTAAGGAGGGAACAACACACTAAGGAGGGAACAACACACTAAGGAGGGAACAACACACTATGGAGGGAACAACACACTATGGAGTGAACAACACACTAAGGAGGGAACAACACACTAAGGAGGGAACAACACACTAAGGAGAGAACAACACACTAAGGAGGGAACAACACACTAAGGAGAGAACAACACACTAAGGAGACAACAACACACTAAGGAGACAACAACACACTAAGGATGGAACAACACACTAAGGAGGGAACAACACACTAAGGAGAGAACAACACATCACTGTGGGGTAACATAAGCCACTATACTGGGGGATTTCTCCAGTCACCACTAACCTGGGGGATTTCTCCAGTCACCACTATCACCACTAACCTGGGGGATTCCTCCAGTCACCACTAACCTGGGGGATTCCTCCAGTCACCACTAACCTGGGGGATTTATCCAGTCACCACTAACCTGGGGGATTTCTCCAGGCACCACTAACCTGGGGGATTTATCCAGTCACCACTACACTGGGGGATTTCTCCAGTCACCACTAACCTGGGGGATTTCTCCAGTCACCACTATCACCACTAACCTGGGGGATTTATCCAGTCACCACTAACCTGGGGGATTTCTCCAGTCACCACTACCCTGGGGGATTTCTCCAGTCACCACTAACCTGGGGGATTTCTCCAGTCACCACTAACCTGGGGGATTTCTCCAGTCACCACTATCACCACTAACCTGGGGTATTCCTCCATTCGCCACTACCCTGGGGGATTTATCCAGTCACCACTAACCTGGGGGATTTCTCCAGTAACCACTAACCTGGGGGATTCCTCCAGTCACCACTAACCAGGAGGAGTTATCCAGTCACCACTAACCTGAGGTATTCCTCCAGTCACCACTATCACCACTAACCTGGGGGATTTATCCAGTCACCACTAACCAGGAGGATTTATCCAGTCACCACTAACCAGGAGGATTTATCCAGTCACCACTAACCTGAGGTATTCCTCCAGTCACCACTAACCAGGAGGATTTATCCAGTCACCACTAACCTGGGGGATTTATCCAGTCACCACTAACCTGGGGGATTTATCCAGTCACCACTAACCTGGGGGATTTCTCCAGTCACCACTAACCTGGGGGATTTATCCAGTCACCACTACACTGGGGGATTTCTTCATAGTGATTGTTCTCACTTCAATACCTGCAATTTAGATCCAGGCCTGATTGTATTTTCCCAACAACACAAAGTGCAGGCAGGCAGGGCCATGTAGTTAAACAGTGGTTTATCTGACAGACAGGGAGATGGAGGGTGAGTGTCTGTGTGTGTGTGTGTGTGTGTGTGTGTGTGTGTCTGTATGTCTGTGTGTGTGTGTGTGTCTGTATGTGTTGGTGTGTGTGTGTGTGTGTGTGTGTGTGTGTTTGTGTGTGTGTGTGTGTGTGTGTGTGTCTGTATGTCTGTGTGTGTGTGTGTGTCTGTATGTGTTGGTGTGTGTGTGTGTGTGTGTGTGTGTGTGTGTCTGTGTGTGTGTGTGTGTGTGTATGTCTGTGTGTGTGTGTGTGTGTGTGTGCGTGTGTGTGTGTGTGTGTGTGTGTGTGTGTGTGTGTGTGTGTCTGTGTGTCTGTGTGTGTGTGTGTGTGTGTGTGTGCGTGTGTCAGGTAGACTGAGGGTTCAGGGCTCCAGTTGGCTGTGAGATAGAACTGAAATGGCCCTCCAAAAGCCTTTGTTTCCTCATACACATTCAGAAGCAACTGGAGAGGTAGTTAAATGTGTGTGTGTGTGTGTGTGTGTGTGTGTGTGTGTGTGTGTGTGTGTGTGTGTGTGTGTGTGTGTGTGTGTGTGTGTGTGTGTGTGTGTGTGCGTGTGTGTGTGTGCATAAGTGTGTGTGTGTATGCATATGTATATGTGTGTGTGTGTGTTTATAAGTGTGTGTATGTGTGTGAATAATTGTGTGTATGTGTGTCCATAAGTGTGTGTGTGTGTGTGTGTGCATAAGTGTGTGTCCTCAAGTGCGTGTGTGTGTGTGTGTGCATAAGGGTGTGCGTGTGTCCTCAAGTGCGTGCGTGTGTGTGTGTGTGTGTGTGTGTGTGTGTGTGTGTGTGTGTGTGTGTGTGTGTGTGTGTGTGTGTGTGTGTGTGTGTGTGTGCGTGTGTATGTGTGTGTCCATAAGTGTGTGTGTGTGTGCAAAAGTGTGTGTGTGCGTGCGTGTGTTGTCATGTGTGTGCGTGCGTGCGTGTCTGTGTGTGTGTGTGTGCGTGCGTGTGTGTGTTCGTGCATGTCTGTGTGTGTGTGTGTGCGTGTGTTGGCGTGCGTGCGCGTGTGTGTGCATAACTTTTCTGTGTGTTTGACTGGATGAATTAGATCCATGTCACATTTTACCAAAGCTTGACTATAGATGTCTTTCACAGGAACAGTTGTGATAGCATCTGATTGCCATAATTCACATCCGGGCCAACAGATATGCATCTTGTGAGGGAAGACTGTAATATGCCTAGCAGTTAGAACGTCTCCGGTTCAAATCCCTGAGATGACAAAGGTGTAAAATGTGTGGATGTCCCTTTGAGCAAAGGCACTTAACTGTACTTGCTGCTGTAAGTCTGGATAAGAGTGTAAATTAATATGATAAATTACTTAAACGTAAAGCTACAGTGCAACTTAGCCAAATATATTTAAACTCAGTTTTTCACAATTCCTGACATTTAATCCTAGAGAAAATTCCCCGTCTTAGGTCAGTTAGGATCACCACTTTATTTTAAGAATGTGAAATGTCAGAATAATAGTAGAGAGAATGATTTATTTCAGCTTCAATTTCTTTCATCATATTCTGAAGTTTACATACACTCAATTAGTATTTGGTAGCATTGCCTTTAAATTGTTTAACTTGGGTCAAATGTTTCGGGTAGCCTTCCACAAGCTTCCCACAATAATTTAGGTGAATTTTGGCCCATTCCTCCTGACAGAGCTGGTGTAACTGAGTCAGGTTTGTAGGCCTCCACGCTTTTTCAGTTCTACCCACACATTTTCTATAGGTTTGAGGTCAGGGCTTTGTGATGGCCACTCCAATACCTTGACTTTGACGTCCTTTAGCCATTTTTCCACAACTTTGGAAGTATGCTTGGGGTCATTGTTCATTTGGAAGACCCATTTGCAACCAAGCTTTAACTTCCTGACTGATGTCTTGAGATGTTGCTTCAATATGTCCACATAATTTTCCTGCCTCACGATGCCATCTAAAACATGATGCCCCAAAACATTTTGCTTCCATAATTTTCCTCTCTCATGTTGCCATCTATTTTGTGAAGTGCACCAGTCCCTCCTGCAGCAAAGCAACCCCACAACATGATGCTGCCACCCCCGTGCTTCACGGTTGGAATGGTGTTCTTCGGCTTGCAAGCATCCCCCTTTTTCCTCCAAACATAACGATGGTCATTATGGCCGAACAGTTCTATTTTTGTTTCATCCGACCAGAGGACATTTCTCCAAAAAGTACGATCTTTGTCCCCATGTGCAGTTGCAAACCTTAGTCTGGCTTTTTTATGGTGGTTTTGAAGCAGTGGCTTCTTCCTTGCTGAACGGCTTTTCAGGTTATGTCGATATAGGACTCGTTTTACTGTGGATATAGATACTTTTGTACCGGTTTCCTCCAGCATCTTCACAAGGTCCTTTGCTGTTGTTCTGGGATTGATTTGCACTTTTTGCACCAAAGTACATTCATCTCTAGGAGACAGAACGCGTCTCCTTCCTGAGCGGTATGACGGCTTTGTGGTCCCATGGTGTTTATACTTGCGTACTATTGTTTGTACAGATAAACGTGGTACCTTCAGGCATTTGGAAATTGCTCCCAAGGATGAACCAGACTTGTGGAGGTCTACAATTCTGATGTCTTGGCTGATATATGTTGATCTTCCCATGATGTCAAGCAAAGAGGCACTTGAAGGTAGGCCTTGAAATACATCCACAGGTACACCTCCAATTGACTCAAATGATGTCAATCAGCCTATCAGAAGCTTCTAAAGCCATGACATAATTTTCTGGAATTTTCCAAGCTGTTTAAAGGTACAGTCAACTTAGTGTATGTACACTTCTGACCTACTGGAACTGTGATACAGTGAATTATTAGTGAAATAATCTGTCTGTAAACAATTGTTGGAAAAATAACTTGTGTCATGCATAAAGTAGATGTCCTAACCGACTTGCCAAAACTAAAGTTTGTTAACAAGAAAATTGTGGATTGGTTGAAAAACAAGTTTTAATGACTCCAACCTAAGTGTATGTAAACGTCCCGACATCAACTGTACCTTGTAATGTGAAGATCCACAACAAGTAGTATGACTCACTGTGATTGGGCATTGGGAATACAATGAGACCATGGTAGTGAATAAACATTTCCCTGTGTGCCATAGTGAATGGGATGGTGATTGAAATGGTGTGGCACTGGAGCACCAAAACAATTGAAGGAACTAATATAAAACAGAAAACTTGGCAGTTGGTTGAAAACAACATCTTTGTTATACAATGCTGCCTGATGAACAACCCCACTACCACTTGTATAAATAAACAACACAGTGGCCTGTTGCGTCTTACAGCATCTGCCGGCTAGGTTCTAATGGGGTTAAACAGTTCAACTAAGCTCATGAGTAATTTTTCAGATATATTCTTCAATGATTAAAGCCCCAAAACAATGATTAAAGCCTAAAAACAATGATTAAAGACTAAAAACACTGATTAAAGGCAAAAAAAACTATGATTAAAGCCTAAAAACTATGATTAAAGCCTAAACGGATGTTTGAGTCCCAGGTTGCCTTCTTAATCTCTTAACATCTTGGTGGACACGGGTGTTGAATCAGGCAGATCTAGCAGGTAGCCTAGTGGTCAGAGTGTAGAGGCGGCAGGTAGGCTAGTGGTTAGAGTGTAGAGGCGGCAGGTAGCCTAGTTGTTAGAGTGTAGAGGCGGCAGGTAGTCTAGTGGTTAGAGTGTTGGGTTGCTAGATTGAATTCCCCGAGCCGACAAGATAAAAATCTGCCATTCTGCCCCTTGTGCAAGGCAGCTAACCCACTGTTCCCTGGGTGCCGTGGATGTTCGATTTAAGACAGCCTCGCCCCACTCCGCATCTCTCTGATTCAGAGAGGTTGGATTAACTAGGGAAGACACGACTAGGTATCCGCCTTTACCGGGCACAGAGACAGCTGTCAGCCTGTGTCCCAAATGGCTCCCTATTTCTTGCATACTCCACTCCTTTTGACCGGGACCCATTAGGGATTAACTAGGTTGCCATTTGCAAATACACAGGGTGGAACTAACCTGTGCATTCTGAGATCATATGCTTTAGGACAGCACGGGAACAGATCGCGTCTGACGCTTAACCTCACACCATTCCATCTCTGATAGGGAGGAACAAGACGAAATTGATTACAACTTGAACTATCAAAGGAGATCGTCAGATGGACACATTGTCTACCTAGTCAACCGGTGTGTGAATTTGGATGAGCACCGTCTTCACTTCTCGCTCGGCAGCTTGGAATAGCTATTGATTCTTGCACATGCTCAGTGAGAGCCTCCCGCTGGCGGTACCTGCAGTAATGGTAACAGCTAGGGTTCGTTACCATGGAGAATGGTAACAGCTAGGGTTCGTTACCATGGAGAATGGTAACAGCTAGGGGTTGTTACCATAGAGAATGGTAGCAGCTAGGGTTTGTTACCATGGAGAATGGTAGCAGCCAGGGTTTGTTACCATAGAGAATGGTAACAGCTAGGGTTTGTTACCATAGAGAATGGTAGCAGCTAGGGTTTGTTAACATGGAGAATGGTAGCAGCCAGGGTTTGTTACCATAGAGAATGGTAACAGCTAGGGTTGTTACCATGGAGAATGGTAACAGTTAGGGGTTGTTACCATAGAGAATGGTAGCAGCTAGGGTTTGTTACCATAGAGAATGGTAACAGCTAGGGTTCGTTACCATGGAGAATGGTAACAGCTAGGGTTCGTTACCATGGAGAATGGTAACAGCTAGGGGTTGTTACCATAGAGAATGGTAGCAGCTAGGGTTTGTTAACATGGAGAATGGTAGCAGCCAGGGTTTGTTACCATAGAGAATGGTAACAGCTAGGGTTTGTTACCATAGAGAATGGTAACAGCTAGGGTTTGTTACCATGGAGAATGGTAGCAGCCAGGGTTTGTTACCATAGAGAATGGTAACAGCTAGGGTTTGTTACCATAGAGCATGGTAACAGCTAGGGTTTGTTACCATGGAGAATGGTAACAGCTAGGGGTTGTTACCATGGAGAATGGTAGCAGCTAGGGGTTGTTACCATGGAGAATGGTAACAGCTAGGGTTGTTACCATGGAGAATGGTAACAGTTAGGGGTTGTTACCATAGAGAATGGTAGCAGCTAGGGTTGTTACCATAGAGAATGGTAACAGCTAGGGTTCGTTACCATGGAGAATGGTAACAGCTAGGGGTTGTTACCATGGAGAATGGTAACAGCTAGGGTTTGTTACCATGGAGAATGGTAACAGCTAGGGGTTGTTACCATGGAGAATGGTAGCAGCTAGGGTTTGTTACCATAGAGAATGGTAACAGCTAGGGTTGTTACCATAGAGATCTGTTTAGATGAAGTATTCTATTTCCCAATTCTATCGTTATCACTGATCACCATGGAAACGGTCCAGCGGGCAAAACGTCATACATGTCCATCCACTCTATGGAGAACCCAGAAGTACTTCATCTCCCTCTGTGATGTTGTGTCTCTGGCGGTAAAGGTCACAGACCTCAGGAGAGAGATATGATATGTCTGTCTGTCTGTCTGTCTGTCTGTCTGTCTGACCCACTGGAGTACTCTCTGTCTGTATCTCTCTCTGTATCTCTCTCTGTATCTCTCTCTGTCTGTCTGTCTGTCTGTCTGTCTGTCTGTCTGTCTGTCTGTCTGTCTGTCTGTCTGTCTGTCTGTCTGTCTGTCTGTCTGTCTGTCTGTTTCTGTCTCTCTCTCTCTCTCTCTCTGTCTGTCTCTCTCTCTCTGTCTCTCTCTCTCTCTCTCTCTCTCTCTCTCTCTCTCTCAATTCAATTCAATTCAATTTAAGGGATTTATTGGCGTGGCAAAATGTGTTAACATTGCCAAGTGAAATAGATAATAAACAAAAGTGAAATAAACAATAGAAAATGAAGAGTAAACATTACATTCACATAAGTTCCAAAAGAATAAAGACATATCAAATGTTATTTTAATTAAAGTCTGAAGTCTAAAGTTAAAAGTCTAAAGCATTATTTGGTGTCTTACGTTGTACACCAAGGATTTTTGCAGAATTCCTTGGTTCCGAATATTGGGGAAGATGCCAGAGCTGAGGATAATGTTAAAAAGTTTAAGTATAGCCAATTGGAATTTGTAGTCTGTATATTTTATCTTTTCATTTAGGATACCATCAACACCACAGGCCTTTTTGGGTTGGAGGGTTTTCATTTTGGCCTGTTGTTCATTCAATGTAATTGGAGAATCCAGTGGGTTCTGGTATCCAGTGTGTTCTGGAATCCAGTGGGTTCTGGAAGTGTTTTAATAGTATTTGATCATGTTTTTGCTGTTTGTTCTTTGTTATAGAGCCAAAAAGATTAGAGAAGCAGTTTATCCATATATCTCCATTTTGGATAGATAACTCTTCGTGTTGTTGTTTGTTTAGTGTGTTCTAATTCCAATAGTGTATTCCAACTTCAATAGTATGTTCCAATTCCAATAGTGTGTTCCAATTCCAATAGTGTGTTCCAATTCCAATAGTGTGTTCCAATTCCAATAGTGTGTTCCAATTCCAATAGTGTGTTCCAATTCCAATAGTGTGTTCCAATTCCAAAAGTGTGTTCCAATTCCAATAGTGTGTTCCAATTCCAAAAGTGTGTTCCAATTCCAATAGTGTGTTCCAATTCCAATAGTGTGTTCCAATTCCAATAGTGTGTTCCAATTCCAATAGTGTGTTCCAATTCCAAAAGTGTGTTCCAATTCCAATAGTGTGTTTCAATTCCAATAGTGTGTTCCAATTCCAATAGTGTGTTCCAATTCCAATAGTGTGTTCCAATTCCAATAGTGTGTTCCAATTCCAAGTGGTTAGATTCTATGGATTTTGAAGGACAGACAGTTCCACTGCAAAGCCCTTTAAAGTATCAGACAGGAGTCTATATGAACGGAGACTTTACTTTAATCGTCTTTCGACCTTTAAATTAATCTATTTAACTGTAGAGACAAAATATTATATGACCCATTCATCCATCTCTGGGATTCCTTGTTCCATGTTCCGGGATTCCTCCAATGGCATTGAGGAGTGCACCACATCTGTCATTGGCTTCATCAATAAGTGCATCGATGACGTCATCCCCACAGTGACCGTACGTGCATACCCCAACAAGAAACCATGGATTACAGGCAGCATCTGCACCAAGCTAAAGGCTAGAGCTGCCACTTTCAAGGAGCGGGACTGTAATCCGGACACTTATAAGAAATCCCGCTATGCCCTCCGACGAACCATCAAACAGGCAAAGCATCAATACAGGACTAAGATCAAGTCGTACTACACCAGCTCTGATGCTCGTCGAATGGGGCAGGGCTTGCAAACCATTTCAGACTACAAAGGGAAGCACAGCCGAGAGCTGCCCAGTGACACGAGCCTACCGGACAGGCTAAACTACTTCTTTGCTCACGTCGAGGCAAATAACACTGAAACATGCATGAGAGCACCAGCTGTACTGGAAGACTGTGTGATCACGCTCTCTGCAGTCAATGTGAGTAAGATCTTTAGACAGGTTAACATTCACAAGGCTGCAGGGCCAGACGGATTACCACGATGTGTACTGCGAGCACGAACTGACCAACTAACTGACCAACTAGCGTCCAAGTGTCTTCACTGACATTTTTAACCTCTCCCTGTCCGAGTCTCTAATACCAACATGTTTCAAGCAGACTACCATAGTGCCTGTGCCAAAGAATACTAAGGTAACCTGCCTAAATGACTACTGACGCATAGCACTCACGTCTGTAGCCATGAAATGCTTTGAAAGGCTGGTCATGGCTCACATCAACACCATCATCCCAGAAACCCTAGACCCACTTCAATTTTCATACCGCACCAACAGATCCACAGATGATGCAATCTCTATTGCACTCCACACTGCCCTTTCCCTCCTGGACAAAAGAAACACCCATGTGAGAATGTTATTCATTGACTACAGCTCAGTGTTCAACACCATAGTGTCCTCAAAGCTTATCACTAAGCAAAGGACCCTGGGACTAAACACCTCCCTCTGCAACTGGATCCTGGACTTCCTGACGGGCCGCCCCCAGATGGTAAGGGTAAGTAACAGCACATCCACCACGCTGATCCTCAACACAGGGGCCCCTCAGGGGTGCATGCTCAGCCCCCTGCTGTACTCCCTGTTCACTCATGACTTCACGGCCAGGCACCACTACAACACCATATTTAAATTTGACGATGACACATCACCGACAACAACGTGACAGCCTATAGAGAAGAGGTCAGAGATTTGGCCGTGTGGTGCCAGGACAACAACCTCATCACTGCCTGTTATGGCAACTGCTCGGCCTCCGACCGCAAGGTACTTCAGAGGGTAGTACACTAAGTTGATTGTGCCTTTAACTTCTTATGGCTGGGGGCAGTATTGAGTAGCTTGGATGAATACGTTACCCAGAGTAAACTGCCTGCCACTCAGGCCCAGTTGCTAATATATGCATACTATTAGTAGATTTGGATAGAAAACACTCTGAAGTTTCTAAAACCGTTTGAATGATGTCTGTGAGTATAACATAACTCATATGGCAGGCAAAAACCTGAGAAAGAATCTACCAGGAAGTGAGAAATCTGAGGTTTGTAGTTTTTCAAATCATTGCCTATCGAATATACTGTGTCTATGGGGTCATTTTGCACGTCCTAAGGCTTCCACTAGATGTTAACAGTCCTTAGGACCTTGTTTGATGCTTCTACTGTGAAGGAGGAGGGAATGGGAGCTGAATGAGTCAGAGGTCTGCCAGAGTGACATGAGCTGATCACGCACGCTCACGTGAGAGTTAGCTCTGTTCCATTGCATTTCTACAGAAAAAGGAATTCTCCGGTTGGAACATTATTGAAGATTTATGATAAAAACATCCTAAAGATTGATTCTATACTTCGTTTGACATGTTTCTATGAACTGTAATATGACTTTTCGTCTGAACTTTCACCTGGACTTGCCCGCGCGTCGTGAGTTTGGATTGTGAACTAAACAAAAAGGAGGTATAACAAAAAGGAGATATTTGGACATAAATTATGGACTTGATCAAACAAATCAAACATTTATTGTGGAACTGGGATTCCTGGGAGTGCATTCTGATGAAGATCATCAAAGGTAAGTGAATATTTATAATGCTATTTCTGACTTCTGTTGACTCCACAACATGGCGGATATCTGTATGGCTTGTTTTGTTGTCTGAGCGCTGTACTCAGATTAGTGCCTGGTGTGCTTTCTCGGTAAAGCTTTTTTGAAATCTGACACAGCGGTTGCATTAAGAAGAAGTTCATCTAAAGTTCCATGCAGTTGTATCTTTTATCAATGTTTTTTATGAGTATTTCTGTAAATTGATGTGGCTCTCTGCAAAATCACCAGATGTTTTGGAAGCAAAACATTACTGAACGTAACGCGCCAATGTAAACTGACATTTTTGGATATAAATATGAACTTTATCGAACTTTATCGAACAAAACATACATGTATTGTGTAACATGAAGTCCTATGAGTGTCATCTGATGAAGATCATCAAAGGTTAATGATTAATTTGATCTCTATTTCTGCTTTTTGTGACTCCTCTCTTTGGCTGGAAAAATGGCTGTGTTTTTCTGTGACTAGGTGCTGACCTAACATAATCGTTTGGTGTGCTTTCGTCGTAAAGCCTTTTTGACATTGGACACTGTGGTGGGATCAACAACAAGATTACCTTTAAAATGGTGTAAAATACTTGTATGTTTGAAGAATTTTAATTATGAGAGTTCTGTTGATTTGAATTTGGCGCCCTGCACTTTCACTGGCTGTTGTCATATCGATCCCGTTAGCGGGATCTAAGCCATTCAGCTCGGAAAATTCCAGAAAATAATGTCATGGCTTTAGAAGCTTCTGATAGGCTAATTGACCTAATTTGAGTCAATTAGAGGTGCACCTGTGGATGTATTTTAAGGTCTACCTTCAAATTCAGTGCCTCTTTGCTTGACGTCATGTGGCAAGCAAAAGATATCAGCCAAGACCTCAGAATTGTTTTGTCGACCTTCACAAGTCTGGTTCATCCTTGGGAGCAATTTCCAAATGCCTGAAGGTACCATGTTCATCAGTACAAACAATAGTACACCAGTATAAACACTATGGGACCACGCAGCCGTCATACCGCTCAGGAAGGAGACGCGTTCTGTCTCCTAGAGATGAACGTACTTTGGTGTGAAAAGTGCAAATCAATCCCAGAACAACATCAAAGGACCTTGTGAAGATGCTGGAGGAAACCGGTACAAAAGTATCTATATCCACAGTAAAACGAGTCCTAAATCGACATAACCTGAAAAGCCGTTCAGCAAGGAAGAAGCCACTGCTTCAAAACCACCATAAAAAAGCCAGACTAAGGTTTGCAACTGCACATGGGGACAAAGATCGTACTTTTTGGAGAAATATCCTCTGGTCGGATGAAACAAAAATAGAACTGTTTGGCCATAATGACCATCAATGTGATTGGAGGAAAAAGGGGGATGCTTGCTAGCCGAAGAACTCTATCCCAAATGTGAAGCATGGGGGGGGGGGGGGTGCTTTGCTGCAGGAGGGACTGGTGCACTTCACAAAATAGATGGCATCATGAGGAATTTAAAATTATGTGGATATATTGAAGCAAGATCTCAAGACATCAGTCAGGAAGTTAAAGCTTGGTCGCAAATGGGTCTTCCAAATGGACAATGACCCCAAGCATACTTCCAAAGTTGTGGCAAAATGGCTAAAGGACAACAAAGTCAAGGTATTGGAGTGGCCATCACAAAGCCCTGACTTCAATCCTGTAGAACATTTGTGGGCGGAACTGAAAAGGCGTATGCGAGCAAGGAGGCCTACAAACCTGACTCAGTTACACCATCTCTGTCAGGAAGAATGGGCCAAAATTCATCCAACTTATTGTGGGAAGCTCGTGGAAGGCTACCCGAAACATTTGACCCAAGTTAAACAATTTAAAGGCAATGCTACCAAATACTAATTGAGTGTATGTAAACCTCTGACCCACTGGGAATATGATGAAAGAAATAAAAGCTGAAATAAATCATTCTCTCTACTATTATTCTGACATTTCACATTTTTTAAATAAAGTGGTGATCCTAAATGACCTAAGACAGGGAACATTTACGAGGATTAAATGTCAGCTATTGTGAAAAACTGAGTTTAAATGTATTTGGCTAAGGTGTATGTAAACTTCCGACTTCAACTGTACACACTACCTCAACTAACCAGTGCCCCCGCACACTGACTCTGTATCGGCACCCCACTATATACAGTGGGGAGAACAAGTATTTGATACACTGCCAATTTTGCAGGGTTTTCCTACTTTCAAATATGTAGAGGTCTGTAATTTTTATCATAGGTACACTTCAAAAATAACTTCAAAAATCCAGAAAATCACATTGTATGATTTTTAAGTAATTAATTTGCATTTTATTTCATGACATAAGTATTTGATCACCTACCAACCAGTAAGAATTCCGACTCTCGCAGACCTGTTAGTTTTTCTTTAAGAAGCCCTCCTGTTCTCCACTCATTACCTGTATTAACTGCACCTGTTTGAACTTGTTACCTGTATAAAAGACACCTGTCCACAGACTCAATCAAACAGACTCCAACTCTCCACAGTGGCCACGACCAGAGAGGATGTAAGGACATCAGGGATAGAATTGTAGACCTGCACAAGGCTGGGATGTGCTACAGGACAATAGGCAAGCAGCTTGGTGAGAAGGCAACAACTGTTGGCGCAATTATTAGAAAATGGAAGAAGTTCAAGATGACGGTAAATCACCCTCGGTCTGGGGCTCCATGCAAGATCTCACCTCGTGGGGCATCAATGATCATGAGGAAGGTGAGGGATCAGCGCAGAACTACACGGCAGGACCTGGTCAATGACCTGAAGAGAGCTGGGACCACAGTCTCAAAGAAAACCATTAGTTACACACTACGCCGTCATGGATTAAAATCCTGCACTGCACGCAAGGTCTCCCTGCTCAAGCCAGCGCATGTCCAGGCCAGTCTGAAGTTTGCCAATGACCATCTGGATGATCCAGAGGAGGAGTGGGAGAAAGTCATGTGGTGTGATGAGACAAAAATAGAGCTTTTTGGTAAAAACTCAACTCATCGTGTTTGGAGGACAAAGAATGCTCAGTTGCATCCAAAGAACACCATACCTACTGTGAAGCATGGGGGTGGAAACATCATGCTTTGGGGCTGTTTTTCTGCAAAGGGACCAAGACGACTGATCCGTGTAAAGGAAAGAATGAATTGTATCGTGAGATTTTGAGTGAAAACCTCCTTCCATCAGCAAGGGCATTGACGATGAAACGTGGCTGGGTCTTTCAGCATGACAATGATCCCAAACACACCGCCCGGGCAACGAAGGAGTGGCTTCGTAAGAAGCTGTTCAAGGTCCTGGAGTGGCCTAGCCAGTCTCCAGATCTCAACCCCATAGAAAATCTTTGGAGGGAGTTGAAAGTCCGTGTTGCCAAGCAACAGCCCCAAAACATCACCGCTCTAGAGGAGGTCTGCATGGAGGAATGGGCCAAAATACCAGCAACAGTGTGTGAAAACCTTGTGAAGACTTACAGAAAACGTTTGACCTCCGTCATTGCCAACAAAGGGTATATAACAAAGTATTGCGATAAACTTTTGTTATTGACCAAATACTTATTTTCCACCATAATTTGCAAATAAATTCATTAAAAATCCTACAATGTGATTTTCTGGATTTTTTTTCTCATTTTGTCTGTCATAGTTGAAGTGTACCTATGATGAAAATTACAGGCCTCTCTCATCTTTTTAAGTGGGAGAACTTGCACAATTGGTGGCTGACTAAATACTTTTTTGCCCCACTGTATGTAAAACACAGGACAGTCATGTTCTTACACTGGGCCTTTAATAAAGGTCAAACGAGGATAAACCACAGTGATTAAATTACAGGATACCCTGGCAAGATCAGGGATATTCATCATGCTGGAGGTCAGTCATACACGGTGCCATACACTCAAATAAGGTCAAACAAGGCCTACATGAACTGTAGTACAGTGGTTTATTAAGTTATAAGAGGATCAGCTATGCTGACTACATTACAGGATACATAAGGGATATGCAGGAGGTTGTAAGACAATCCATAGAGGGCTGGGCGGTTTCTGGATTCTTGATTTGAAAATGGACAATATTGTGAAATGCTTTAACAAACCCTCAGACGGTGTCTATCTGAGAAAAAAACCAAGACGATGTACTCACTGGACAGAGGATTCATCCAAAATTATATTATATTAATACCCAGTGTCCCAATACCACCTCACTGTCAAGTACTTTAGGAGTTGATCTCAGAACCCAGAACCAAATCGTGTGTGCGCTTGCTAGCTAGTTTGATTTACGTCTGTGGGCAGAATATTTATGTCAAGATAGGTTGAGAAGGAGTTATTGTACCTGGCAACACTCGTAGGTCTGCGTCACTGCCGGTGCGGGCGCTGCCAGGGTTGTCTGCCAGGCAGCGGTAGGTGGCAGAGTCTGGTGGTTGAACCTTGCTAACCTGGAGCGATCCGGAGGGCAGTACCACCACTCTGCTCTCTGGGGTTAAGGTGAGTGGCAGGTCCTCTCTGTTCTTCTGCCAGCGTACCACGGGCATGGGATCACCAGTCACCTCACAGCGCAGCAGGGCCGTGTCACCCAGGTAGGAAGACACTGACTCTGTAGGGACCACGAGCTTCAACGGACCTGGTGGGAGAGAGGATACAAAGGATTAGATACTGACTCTGTGTGGACCCACTACTGTAGCTGACTCTGTAGGGACCCACTACTGTAGCTGACTCTGTAGGGACCCACTACTGTAGCTGACTCTGTAGGGACCCACTACTGTAGCTGACTCTGTAGGGACCCACTACTGTAGCTGACTCTGTAGGGACCCACTACTGTAGCTGACTCTGTAGGGACCCACTACTGTAGCTGACTCTGTAGGGACCCACTACTGTAGCTGACTCTGTAGGGACCCACTACTGTAGCTGACTCTGTAGGGACCCACTACTGTAGCTGACTCTGTAGGGACCCACTACTGTAGCTGACTCTGTAGGGACCCACTACTGTAGCTGACTCTGTAGGGACCCACTACTGTAGCTGACTCTGTAGGGACCCACTACTGTAGCTTCAGGGGACCCACTACTGTAGCTGACTCTGTAGGGACCCACTACTGTAGCTTCAGGGGACCCACTACTGTAGCTGACTCTGTAGGGACCCACTACTGTAGCTTCAGGGGACCCACTACTGTAGCTGACTCTGTAGGGACCCACTACTGTAGCTTCAGGGGACCCACTACTGTAGCTGACTCTGTAGGGACCCACTACTGTAGCTTCAGGGGACCCACTACTGTAGCTGACTCTGTAGGGACCCACTACTGTAGCTTCAGGGGACCCACTACTGTAGCTTCAGGGGACCCACTACTGTAGCTGACTCTGTAGGGACCCACTACTGTAGCTTCAGGGGACCCAAGGACAGAGAGAGAGAGGCTGTTAGGAGCAATCACTGATATGAAAAAGTACAGGGGAGAGGAGAGGGTAGAGGATAGTGAAGAGATAGGAGGAGTGGGATGGGAGAGCTGAGGAGAGGAGAGGGTAGAGGATAGTGAAGAGATAGGAGGAGTGGGATGGGAGAGCTGAGGAGAGGAGAGGGTAGAGGATAGTGAAGAGATAGGAGGAGTGGGATGGGAGAGCTGAGGAGAGGAGAGGGTAGAGGATAGTGAAGAGATAGGAGGAGTGGGATGGGAGAGCTGAGGAGAGGAGAGGGTAGAGGATAGTGAAGAGATAGGAGGAGTGGGATGGGAGAGCTGAGGAGAGGAGAGGATAGAGGATAGTGAAGAGATAGGAGGAGTGGGATGGGAGAGCTGAGGAGAGGAGAGGGTAGAGGATAGTGAAGAGATAGGAGGAGTGGGATGGGAGAGCTGAGGAGAGGAGAGGGTAGAGGATAGTGAAGAGATAGGAGGAGTGGGATGGGAGAGCTGAGGAGAGGAGAGGGTAGAGGATAGTGAAGAGATAGGAGGAGTGGGATGGGAGAGCTGAGGAGAGGAGAGGATAGAGGATAGTGAAGAGATAGGAGGAGTGGGATGGGAGAGCTGAGGAGAGGAGAGGGTAGAGGATAGTGAAGAGATAGGAGGAGTGGGATGGGAGAGCTGAGGAGAGGAGAGGGTAGAGGATAGTGAAGAGATAGGAGGAGTGGGATGGGAGAGCTGAGGAGAGGAGAGGGTAGAGGATAGTGAAGAGATAGGAGGAGTGGGATGGGAGAGCTGAGGAGAGGAGAGGGTAGAGGATAGTGAAGAGATAGGAGGAGTGGGATGGGAGAGCTGAGGAGAGGAGAGGGTAGAGGATAGTGAAGAGATAGGAGGAGTGGGATGGGAGAGCTGAGGAGAGGAGAGGGTAGAGGATAGTGAAGAGATAGGAGGAGTGGGATGGGAGAGCTGAGGAGAGGAGAGGGTAGAGGATAGTGAAGAGATAGGAGGAGTGGGATGGGAGAGCTGAGGAGAGAGGAGAGGGTAGAGGATAGTGAAGAGATAGGAGGAGTGGGATGGGAGAGCTGAGGAGAGGAGAGGGTAGAGGATAGTGAAGAGATAGGAGGAGTGGGATGGGAGAGCTGAGGAGAGGAGAGGGTAGAGGATAGTGAAGAGATAGGAGGAGTGGGATGGGAGAGCTGAGGAGAGGAGAGGGTAGAGGATAGTGAAGAGATAGGAGGAGTGGGATGGGAGAGCTGAGGAGAGAGGAGAGCGGAGGAGAAAGGAGAGAGGAGAAAGAGATGGGAGAGCTGAGGAGAGGAGAGGGTAGAGGATAGTGAAGAGATAGGAGGAGTGGGATGGGAGAGCTGAGGAGAGGAGAGGGTAGAGGATAGTGAAGAGATAGGAGGAGTGGGATGGGAGAGCTGAGGAGAGGAGAGGGTAGAGGATAGTGAAGAGATAGGAGGAGTGGGATGGGAGAGCTGAGGAGAGGAGAGGGTAGAGGATAGTGAAGAGATAGGAGGAGTGGGATGGGAGAGCTGAGGAGAGGAGAGGGTAGAGGATAGTGAAGAGATAGGAGGAGTGGGATGGGAGAGCTGAGGAGAGGAGAGGGTAGAGGATAGTGAAGAGATAGGAGGAGTGGGATGGGAGAGCTGAGGAGAGGAGAGGGTAGAGGATAGTGAAGAGATAGGAGGAGTGGGATGGGAGAGCTGAGGAGGGGAGAGGGTAGAGGATAGTGAAGAGATAGGAGGAGTGGGATGGGAGAGCTGAGGAGAGGAGAGGGTAGAGGATAGTGAAGAGATAGGAGGAGTGGGATGGGAGAGCTGAGGAGAGGAGAGGGTAGAGGATAGTGAAGAGATAGGAGGAGTGGGATGGGAGAGCTGAGGAGAGGAGAGGGTAGAGGATAGTGAAGAGATAGGAGGAGTGGGATGGGAGAGCTGAGGAGAGGAGAGGGTAGAGGATAGTGAAGAGATAGGAGGAGTGGGATGGGAGAGCTGAGGAGGGGAGAGGGTAGAGGATAGTGAAGAGATAGGAGGAGTGGGATGGGAGAGCTGAGGAGAGGAGAGGGTAGAGGATAGTGAAGAGATAGGAGGAGTGGGATGGGAGAGCTGAGGAGAGGAGAGGGTAGAGGATAGTGAAGAGATAGGAGGAGTGGGATGGGAGAGCTGAGGAGAGGAGAGGGTAGAGGATAGTGAAGAGATAGGAGGAGTGGGATGGGAGAGCTGAGGAGAGGAGAGGATAGAGGATAGTGAAGAGATAGGAGGAGTGGGATGGGAGAGCTGAGGAGAGAGGAGAGCGGAGGAGAAAGGAGAGAGGAGAAAGAGATGGGAGAGCTGAGGAGAGGAGAGGGTAGAGGATAGTGAAGAGATAGGACGAGTGGGATGGGAGAGCTGAGGAGAGAGGAGAGAGGAGAAAGGGATGGGAGAGCTGAGGAGAGGATAGGAGAGGGATAAGAGAAGAGAGAGGAGAGAGGAGAGAGGAGATAAGAGAGAAGAGAGAAGAGAGAAGAGAGAAGAGGGGATAGGAGAGAGAGTGGAGAGAGGAGAGAAAGATGGGAGAGCTGAGGAGAAAGTTAAGAGTAGAGAAGAGAGGAGAAAAGAGAGAGATAGGAGTGGAGAGAGAGATAGGAGTGGAGAGAGGGTACTGTATAGTGTAGATGACAGATGAGTTACAACCAACCACTGATCACATTATTATTTTCCATTCCTCTCCTTCTCTCTCCTCAGTGCAGGAAAATGATATGAGGAACAAAATGTGGGAAACAAATTAGCCCAATCATTCCTCATCTTTCCACCATGTTGTCGGAAAAACATAATTTGAATCCAATTAGTCTAATCATTCCTCATCTTTCCACTAGGATGTTCACTGTGTGGCAAAATGGCTAATATTTAAATGCACTCCATTCCATTCAGTCCCGACAGACTGTGAAGTAGAGAATCCTGCTTCTGCCCAGAAGCTTTGGGAACTTCAGATGTCAGGTCCAGAAATGTCAGATCCTCCTCTCTGCATCACAGGAGGACGACAGCTCTGGGTGATGGAGGTTAGAGGTTAGTGTGGGGAAAAAAATTAAGGAATGTGTCCCAAATGGAACCCTGTTCCCTATATTGTGCACTACTTTAGACCAGAGCCCTATGGAACCCTATTCCCTATATATAATTAGACTGAGCTATCTTGTTACAGGAACATAGTAACAATTAGACTGAGCTATCTTGTTACAGGAGCATAGCAACAATTAGACTGAGCTATCTTGTTACAGGAACATAGTAACAATTAGACTGAGCTATCTTGTTACAGTAACATAGTAACAATTAGACTGAGCTATCTTGTTACAGGAGCATAGCAACAATTAGACTGAGCTATCTTGTTACAGGAACATAGTAACAATTAGACTGAGCTATCTTGTTACAGGAGCATAGCAACAATTAGACTGAGCTATCTTGTTACAGGAACATAGTAACAATTAGACTGAGCTATCTTGTTACAGGAGCATAGCAACAATTAGACTGAGCTATCTTGTTACAGGAGCATAGCAACAATTAGACTGAGCTATCTTGTTACAGGAACATAGTAACAATTAGACTGAGCTATCTTGTTACAGGAGCATAGCAACAATTAGACTGAGCTATCTTGTTACAGGAGCATAGCAACAATTAGACTGAGCTATCTTGTTACAGGAGCATAGCAACAATTAGACTGAGCTATCTTGTTACAGGAGCATAGCAACAATTAGACTGAGCTATCTTGTTACAGGAACATAGTAACAATTAGACTGAGCTATCTTGTTACAGGAACATAGTAACAATTAGAATGAGCTATCTTGTTACAGGAACATAGCAACAATTAGAATGAGCTATCTTGTTACAGGAACATAGTAACAATTAAACTGAGCTATCTTGTTACAGGAGCATAGCAACAATTAGACTGAGCTATCTTGTTACAGGAACATAGTAACAATTAGACTGAGCTATCTTGTTACAGGAACATAGTAACAATTAGAATGAGCTATCTTGTTACAGGAACATAGCAACAATTAGAAAGAGCTATCTTGTTACAGGAGCATAGTAACAATTAGACTGAGCTATCTTGTTACAGGAACATAGTAACAATTAGACTGAGCTATCTTGTTACAGGAGCATAGCAACAATTAGACTGAGCTATCTTGTTACAGGAGCATAGCAACAATTAGACTGAGCTATCTTGTTACAGGAACATAGTAACAATTAGACTGAGCTATCTTGTTACAGGAGCATAGCAACAATTAGACTGAGCTATCTTGTTACAGGAGCATAGCAACAATTAGACTGAGCTATCTTGTTACAGGAGCATAGCAACAATTAGACTGAGCTATCTTGTTACAGGAGCATAGCAACAATTAGACTGAGCTATCTTGTTACAGGAACATAGTAACAATTAGACTGAGCTATCTTGTTACAGGAACATAGTAACAATTAGAATGAGCTATCTTGTTACAGGAACATAGCAACAATTAGAATGAGCTATCTTGTTACAGGAACATAGTAACAATTAGACTGAGCTATCTTGTTACAGGAGCATAGCAACAATTAGACTGAGCTATCTTGTTACAGGAACATAGTAACAATTAGACTGAGCTATCTTGTTACAGGAACATAGTAACAATTAGAATGAGCTATCTTGTTACAGGAACATAGCAACAATTAGAATGAGCTATCTTGTTACAGGAGCATAGCAACAATTAGACTGAGCAATCTTGTTACAGGAACATAGTAACAATTAGACTGAGCTATCTTGTTACAGGAACATAGTAACAATTAGACTGAGCTATCTTGTTACAGGAACATAGTAACAATTAGACTGAGCTATCTTGTTACAGGAGCATAGCAACAATTCGACTGAGCTATCTTGTTACAGGAGTATAGTAACAATTAGACTGAGCTATCTTGTTACAGTAACATAGTAACAATTAGACTGAGCTATCTTGTTACAGGAGTATAGTAACAATTAGACTGAGCTATCTTGTTACAGTAACATAGTAACAATTAGACTGAGCTATCTTGTTACAGGAGCATAGCAACAATTAGACTGAGCTATCTTGTTACAGTAACATAGTAACAATTAGACTGAGCTATCTTGTTACAGGAGTACACATTACATGTCTTGTTACATGCTTTACATGTTGCGTTTATATGTGTTGTTCAGTGATCGCAAATCTAGGTGGAGATATGGGGTCAGAGCATGACAATGTGGTATTTCACACCGAGGCTTGGTGGGTATCTAGGGGGAGATATGGGGTCAGAGCATGACACCGAGGCTTGGTGGTTATCTAGGGGGAGATATGGGGTCAGAGCATGACAATGTGGTATTTCACACCGAGGCTTGGTGGTTATCGAGGGGGAGTGTTGGGGTCAGAGCATGACAATGTGGTATTTCACACCGAGGCTTGGTGGTTATCGAGGGGGAGTGTTGGGGTCAGAGCATGACACTGAGGCTTGGTGGTTATCTAGGGGGAGTGTTGGGGTCAGAGCATGACACCGAGGCTTGGTGGTTATCTAGGGGGAGTGTTGGGGTCAGAGCATGACACCGAGGCTTGGTGGTTATCTAGGTGGAGATATGGGGTCAGAGCATGACACCGAGGCTTGGTGGTTATCTAGGGGGAGTGTTGGGGTCAGAGCATGACACTGAGGCTTGGTGGTTATCTAGGGGGAGTGTTGGGGTCAGAGCATGACACCGAGGCTTGGTGGTTATCTAGGGGGAGTGTTGGGGTCAGAGCATGACACCGAGGCTTGGTGGTTATCTAGGGGGAGATATGGGGTCAGAGCATGACAATGTGGTATTTCGCACGGAGGCTTGGTGGTTATCTAGGGGGAGTGTTGGGGTCAGAGCATGACAATGTGGTATTTCACACCGAGGCTTGGTGGTTATCTAGGGGGAGATATGGGGTCAGAGCATGACACCGAGGCTTGGTGGTTATCTAGGTGGAGATATGGGGTCAGAGCATGACAATGTGGTATTTCACACCGAGGCTTGGTGGTTATCTAGGTGGAGTGTTGGGGTCAGAGCATGACACCGAGGCTTGGTGCTTATCTAGGGGGAGTGTTGGGGTCAGAGCATGACACCGAGGCTTGGTGGTTATCGAGGGGGAGTGTTGGGGTCAGAGCATGACACCGAGGCTTGGTGGTTATCTAGGGGGAGTGTTGGGGTCAGAGCATGACACCGAGGCTTGGTGGTTATCTAGGGGGAGTGTTGGGGTCAGAGCATGACACCGAGGCTTGGTGGTTATCTAGGGGGAGTGTTGGGGTCAGAGCATGACATCGAGGCTTGGTGGTTATCTAGGGGGAGTGTTGGGGTCAGAGCATGACACCGAGGCTTGCTGGTTATCTAGGGGGAGTGTTGGGGTCAGAGCATGACACCGAGGCTTGGTGGTTATCTAGGGGGAGTGTTGGGGTCAGAGCATGACACCGAGGCTTGGTGGTTATCTAGGGGGAGTGTTGGGGTCAGAGCATGACACCGAGGCTTGGTGGTTATCTAGGGGGAGTGTTGGGGTCAGAGCATGACACCGAGGCTTGGTGGTTATCTAGGTGGAGATATGGGGTCAGAGCATGACACAGAGGCTTGGTGGTTATCTAGGGGGAGTGTTGGGGTCAGAGCATGACAATGTGGTATTTCACACTGAGGCTTGGTGGTTATCTAGGGGGAGTGTTGGGGTCAGAGCATGACACCGAGGCTTGGTGGTTATCTAGGTGGAGTGTTGGGGTCAGAGCATGACACTGAGGCTTGGTGGTTATCTAGGTGGAGATATGGGGTCAGAGCATGACAATGTGGTATTTCACACTGAGGCTTGGTGGTTATCTAGGGGGAGTGTTGGGGTCAGAGCATGACAATGTGGTATTTCACACTGAGGCTTGGTGGTTATCTAGGGGGAGTGTTGGGGTCAGAGCATGACAATGTGGTATTTCACACTGAGGCTTGGTGGTTATCTAGGTGGAGATAAGGGGTCAGAGCATGACAATGTGGTATTTCACACTGAGGCTTGGTGGTTATCTAGGGGGAGTGTTGGGGTCAGAGCATGACAATGTGGTATTTCACACTGAGGCTTGGTGGTTATCTAGGGGGAGATATGGGGTCAGAGCATGACAATGTGGTATTTCACACTGAGGCTTGGTGGTTATCTAGGGGGAGTGTTGGGGTCAGAGAATGACAATGTGGTATTTCACACTGAGGCTTGGTGGTTATCTAGGGGGAGTGTTGGGGTCAGAGCATGACAATGTGGTATTTCACACTGAGGCTTGGTGGTTATCTAGGGGGAGTTTTGGGGTCAGAGCATGACAATGTGGTATTTCACACTGAGGCTTGGTGGTTATCTAGGTGGAGATATGGGGTCAGAGCATGACAATGTGGTATTTCACACTGAGGCTTGGTGGTTATCTAGGGGGAGTGTTGGGGTCAGAGCATGACAATGTGGTATTTCACACTGAGGCTTGGTGGTTATCTAGGGGGAGATATGGGGTCAGAGCATGACAATGTGGTATTTCACACTGAGGCTTGGTGGTTATCTAGGGGGAGTGTTGGGGTCAGAGCATGACAATGTGGTATTTCACACTGAGGCTTGGTGGTTATCTAGGGGGAGTGTTGGGGTCAGAGCATGACAATGTGGTATTTCACACTGAGGCTTGGTGGTTATCTAGGGGGAGTGTTGGGGTCAGAGCATGACACCGAGGCTTGGTGGTTATCGAGGGGGAGTGTTGGGGTCAGAGCATGACAATGTGGTATTTCACACCGAGGCTTGGTGGTTATCTAGGGGGAGTGTTGGGGTCAGAGCATGACAATGTGGTATTTCACACCGAGGCTTGGTGGTTATCTAGGGGGAGATATGGGGTCAGAGCATGACACCGAGGCTTGGTGGTTATCTAGGTGGAGATATGGGGTCAGAGCATGACAATGTGGTATTTCACACCGAGGCTTGGTGGTTATCTAGGTGGAGTGTTGGGGTCAGAGCATGACACCGAGGCTTGGTGGTTATCTAGGGGGAGTGTTGGGGTCAGAGCATGACACCGATGCTTGGTGGTTATCTAGGGGGACTGTTGGGGTCAGAGCATGACACCGAGGCTTGGTGGTTATCTAGGGGGAGTGTTGGGGTCAGAGCATGACACCGAGGCTTGGTGGTTATCTAGGGGGAGTGTTGGGGTCAGAGCATGACACCGAGGCTTGGTGGTTATCTAGGTGGAGATATGGGGTCAGAGCATGACACCGAGGCTTGGTGGATATCGAGGGGGAGTGTTGGGGTCAGAGAATGACAATGTGGTATTTCACACCGAGGCTTGGTGGTTATCTAGGGGGAGTGTTGGGGTCAGAGCATGATAATGTGGTATTTCACACCGAGGCTTGGTGGTTATCTAGGGGGAGTGTTGGGGTCAGAGCATGACAATGTGGTATTTCACACTGAGGCTTGGTGGTTATCTAGGTGGAGATATGGGGTCAGAGCATGACAATGTGGTATTTCACACTGAGGCTTGGTGGTTATCTAGGTGGAGATATGGGGTCAGAGCATGACAATGTGGTATTTCACACTGAGGCTTGGTGGTTATCTAGGGGGAGTGTTGGGGTCAGAGCATGACAATGTGGTATTTCACACTGAGGCTTGGTGGTTATCTAGGGGGAGTGTTGGGGTCAGAGCATGACAATGTGGTATTTCACACTGAGGCTTGGTGGTTATCTAGGGGGAGTGTTGGGGTCAGAGCATGACAATGTGGTATTTCACACTGAGGCTTGGTGGTTATCTAGGGGGAGTGTTGGGGTCAGAGCATGACAATGTGGTATTTCACACTGAGGCTTGGTGGTTATCTAGGGGGAGATATGGGGTCAGAGCATGACAATGTGGTATTTCACACTGAGGCTTGGTGGTTATCTAGGGGGAGTGTTGGGGTCAGAGCATGACAATGTGGTATTTCACACTGAGGCTTGGTGGTTATCTAGGGGGAGTGTTGGGGTCAGAGCATGACAATGTGATATTTCACACTGAGGCTTGGTGGTTATCTAGGGGGAGTGTTGGGGTCAGAGCATGACAATGTGGTATTTCACACTGAGGCTTGGTGGTTATCTAGGTGGAGATATGGGGTCAGAGCATGACAATGTGGTATTTCACACTGAGGCTTGGTGGTTATCTAGGGGGAGTGTTGGGGTCAGAGCATGACAATGTGGTATTTCACACTGAGGCTTGGTGGTTATCTAGGGGGAGATATGGGGTCAGAGCATGACAATGTGGTATTTCACACTGAGGCTTGGTGGTTATCTAGGGGGAGTGTTGGGGTCAGAGCATGACAATGTGGTATTTCACACTGAGGCTTGGTGGTTATCTAGGGGGAGTGTTGGGGTCAGAGCATGACAATGTGGTATTTCACACTGAGGCTTGGTGGTTATCTAGGGGGAGTGTTGGGGTCAGAGCATGACACCGAGGCTTGGTGGTTATCGAGGGGGAGTGTTGGGGTCAGAGCATGACAATGTGGTATTTCACACCGAGGCTTGGTGGTTATCTAGGGGGAGATATGGGGTCAGAGCATGACACCGAGGCTTGGTGGTTATCTAGGTGGAGATATGGGGTCAGAGCATGACAATGTGGTATTTCACACCGATGCTTGGTGGTTATCTAGGTGGAGTGTTGGGATCAGAGCATGACACCGAGGCTTGGTTGTTATCTAGGGGGAGTGTTGGGGTCAGAGCATGACACCGAGGCTTGGTGGTTATCTAGGGGGAGTGTTGGGGTCAGAGCATGACACCGAGGCTTGGTGGTTATCTAGGGGGAGTGTTGGGGTCAGAGCATGACACCGAGGCTTGGTGGTTATCTAGGGGGAGTGTTGGGGTCAGAGCATGACAATGTGGTATTTCACACTGAGGCTTGGTGGTTATCTAGGGGGAGTGTTGGGGTCAGAGCATGACACCGAGGCTTGGTGGTTATCTAGGTGGAGATATGGGGTCAGAGCATGACACCGAGGCTTGGTGGTTATCTAGGTGGAGATATGGGGTCAGAGAATGACACCGAGGCTTGGTGGTTATCTAGGGGGAGTGTTGGGGTCAGAGCATGACAATGTGGTATTTCACACTGAGGCTTGGTGGTTATCTAGGGGGAGTGTTGGGGTCAGAGCATGACACCGAGGATTGGTGGTTATCTAGGGGGAGTGTTGGGGTCAGAGCATGACACCAAGGCTTGGTGGTTATCTAGGGGGAGTGTTGGGGTCAGAGCATGACACCGAGACTTGGTGGTTATCTAGGGGGAGTGTTGGGGTCAGAGCATGACACCGAGGCTTGGTGGTTATCTAGGTGGAGATATGGGGTCAGAGCATGACACCGAGGCTTGGTGGATAACGAGGGGGAGTGTTGGGGTCAGAGCATGACACCGAGGCTTGGTGGTTACCGAGGGGGAGTGTTGGGGTCAGAGCATGACACCGAGGCTTGGTGGTTATCTAGGGGGAGATATGGGGTCAGAGCATGACACCGAGGCTTGGTGGTTATCTAGGGGGAGATATGGGGTCAGAGCATGACACCGAGGCTTGGTGGTTATCTAGGTGGAGATATGGGGTCAGAGCATGACACCGAGGCTTGGTGGTTATCTAGGGGGAGTGTTGGGGTCAGAGCATGACAATGTGGTATTTCACACTGAGGCTTGGTGGTTATCTAGGGGGAGTGTTGGGGTCAGAGCATGACACCGAGGCTTGGTGGTTATCTAGGTGGAGTGTTGGGGTCAGAGCATGACACTGAGGCTTGGTGGTTATCTAGGTGGAGATATGGGGTCAGAGCATGACAATGTGGTATTTCACACTGAGGCTTGGTGGTTATCTAGGTGGAGTGTTGGGGTCAGAGCATGACAATGTGGTATTTCACACTGAGGCTTGGTGGTTATCTAGGGGGAGTGTTGGGGTCAGAGCATGACAATGTGGTATTTCACACTGAGGCTTGGTGGTTATCTAGGTGGAGATAAGGGGTCAGAGCATGACAATGTGGTATTTCACACTGAGGCTTGGTGGTTATCTAGGGGGAGTGTTGGGGTCAGAGCATGACAATGTGGTATTTCACACTGAGGCTTGGTGGTTATCTAGGGGGAGATATGGGGTCAGAGCATGACAATGTGGTATTTCACACTGAGGCTTGGTGGTTATCTAGGGGGAGTGTTGGGGTCAGAGAATGACAATGTGGTATTTCACACTGAGGCTTGGTGGTTATCTAGGGGGAGTGTTGGGGTCAGAGCATGACAATGTGGTATTTCACACTGAGGCTTGGTGGTTATCTAGGGGGAGTTTTGGGGTCAGAGCATGACAATGTGGTATTTCACACTGAGGCTTGGTGGTTATCTAGGTGGAGATATGGGGTCAGAGCATGACAATGTGGTATTTCACACTGAGGCTTGGTGGTTATCTAGGGGGAGTGTTGGGGTCAGAGCATGACAATGTGGTATTTCACACTGAGGCTTGGTGGTTATCTAGGGGGAGATATGGGGTCAGAGCATGACAATGTGGTATTTCACACTGAGGCTTGGTGGTTATCTAGGGGGAGTGTTGGGGTCAGAGCATGACAATGTGGTATTTCACACTGAGGCTTGGTGGTTATCTAGGGGGAGTGTTGGGGTCAGAGCATGACACCGAGGCTTGGTGGTTATCGAGGGGGAGTGTTGGGGTCAGAGCATGACAATGTGGTATTTCACACCGAGGCTTGGTGGTTATCTAGGGGGAGTGTTGGGGTCAGAGCATGACAATGTGGTATTTCACACCGAGGCTTGGTGGTTATCTAGGGGGAGATATGGGGTCAGAGCATGACACCGAGGCTTGGTGGTTATCTAGGTGGAGATATGGGGTCAGAGCATGACAATGTGGTATTTCACACCGAGGCTTGGTGGTTATCTAGGTGGAGTGTTGGGGTCAGAGCATGACACCGAGGCTTGGTGGTTATCTAGGGGGAGTGTTGGGGTCAGAGCATGACACCGATGCTTGGTGGTTATCTAGGGGGACTGTTGGGGTCAGAGCATGACACCGAGGCTTGGTGGTTATCTAGGGGGAGTGTTGGGGTCAGAGCATGACACCGAGGCTTGGTGGTTATCTAGGGGGAGTGTTGGGGTCAGAGCATGACACCGAGGCTTGGTGGTTATCTAGGTGGAGATATGGGGTCAGAGCATGACACCGAGGCTTGGTGGATATCGAGGGGGAGTGTTGGGGTCAAAGAATGACAATGTGGTATTTCACACCGAGGCTTGGTGGTTATCTAGGGGGAGTGTTGGGGTCAGAGCATGATAATGTGGTATTTCACACCGAGGCTTGGTGGTTATCTAGGGGGAGTGTTGGGGTCAGAGCATGACAATGTGGTATTTCACACTGAGGCTTGGTGGTTATCTAGGTGGAGATATGGGGTCAGAGCATGACAATGTGGTATTTCACACTGAGGCTTGGTGGTTATCTAGGTGGAGATATGGGGTCAGAGCATGACAATGTGGTATTTCACACTGAGGCTTGGTGGTTATCTAGGGGGAGTGTTGGGGTCAGAGCATGACAATGTGGTATTTCACACTGAGGCTTGGTGGTTATCTAGGGGGAGTGTTGGGGTCAGAGCATGACAATGTGGTATTTCACACTGAGGCTTGGTGGTTATCTAGGGGGAGTGTTGGGGTCAGAGCATGACAATGTGGTATTTCACACTGAGGCTTGGTGGTTATCTAGGGGGAGTGTTGGGGTCAGAGCATGACAATGTGGTATTTCACACTGAGGCTTGGTGGTTATCTAGGGGGAGATATGGGGTCAGAGCATGACAATGTGGAATTTCACACTGAGGCTTGGTGGTTATCTAGGGGGAGTGTTGGGGTCAGAGCATGACAATGTGGTATTTCACACTGAGGCTTGGTGGTTATCTAGGGGGAGTGTTGGGGTCAGAGCATGACAATGTGATATTTCACACTGAGGCTTGGTGGTTATCTAGGGGGAGTGTTGGGGTCAGAGCATGACAATGTGGTATTTCACACTGAGGCTTGGTGGTTATCTAGGTGGAGATATGGGGTCAGAGCATGACAATGTGGTATTTCACACTGAGGCTTGGTGGTTATCTAGGGGGAGTGTTGGGGTCAGAGCATGACAATGTGGTATTTCACACTGAGGCTTGGTGGTTATCTAGGGGGAGATATGGGGTCAGAGCATGACAATGTGGTATTTCACACTGAGGCTTGGTGGTTATCTAGGGGGAGTGTTGGGGTCAGAGCATGACAATGTGGTATTTCACACTGAGGCTTGGTGGTTATCTAGGGGGAGTGTTGGGGTCAGAGCATGACAATGTGGTATTTCACACTGAGGCTTGGTGGTTATCTAGGGGGAGTGTTGGGGTCAGAGCATGACACCGAGGCTTGGTGGTTATCGAGGGGGAGTGTTGGGGTCAGAGCATGACAATGTGGTATTTCACACCGAGGCTTGGTGGTTATCTAGGGGGAGTGTTGGGGTCAGAGCATGACAATGTGGTATTTCACACCGAGGCTTGGTGGTTATCTAGGGGGAGATATGGGGTCAGAGCATGACACCGAGGCTTGGTGGTTATCTAGGTGGAGATATGGGGTCAGAGCATGACAATGTGGTATTTCACACCGATGCTTGGTGGTTATCTAGGTGGAGTGTTGGGGTCAGAGCATGACACCGAGGCTTGGTGGTTATCTAGGGGGGGTGTTGGGGTCAGAGCATGACACCGAGGCTTGGTGGTTATCTAGGGGGAGTGTTGGGGTCAGAGCATGACACCGAGGCTTGGTGGTTATCTAGGGGGAGTGTTGGGGTCAGAGCATGACAATGTGGTATTTCACACTGAGGCTTGGTGGTTATCTAGGGGGAGTGTTGGGGTCAGAGCATGACACCGAGGCTTGGTGGTTATCTAGGTGGAGATATGGGGTCAGAGCATGACACCGAGGCTTGGTGGTTATCTAGGTGGAGATATGGGGTCAGAGAATGACACCGAGGCTTGGTGGTTATCTAGGTGGAGATATGGGGTCAGAGCATGACACCGAGGCTTGGTGGATAACGAGGGGGAGATATGGGGTCAGAGCATGACACCGAGGCTTGGTGGTTACCGAGGGGGAGTGTTGGGGTCAGAGCATGACACCGAGGCTTGGTGGTTATCTAGGGGGAGATATGGGGTCAGAGCATGACACCGAGGCTTGGTGGTTATCTAGGGGGAGATATGGGGTCAGAGCATGACACCGAGGCTTGGTGGTTATCTAGGTGGAGATATGGGGTCAGAGCATGACACCGAGGCTTGGTGGTTATCTAGGGGGAGTGTTGGGGTCAGAGCATGACAATGTGGTATTTCACACTGAGGCTTGGTGGTTATCTAGGGGGAGTGTTGGGGTCAGAGCATGACACCGAGGCTTGGTGGTTATCTAGGTGGAGTGTTGGGGTCAGAGCATGACACTGAGGCTTGGTGGTTATCTAGGTGGAGATATGGGGTCAGAGCATGACAATGTGGTATTTCACACTGAGGCTTGGTGGTTATCTAGGTGGAGTGTTGGGGTCAGAGCATGACAATGTGGTATTTCACACTGAGGCTTGGTGGTTATCTAGGGGGAGTGTTGGGGTCAGAGCATGACAATGTGGTATTTCACACTGAGGCTTGGTGGTTATCTAGGTGGAGATAAGGGGTCAGAGCATGACAATGTGGTATTTCACACTGAGGCTTGGTGGTTATCTAGGGGGAGTGTTGGGGTCAGAGCATGACAATGTGGTATTTCACACTGAGGCTTGGTGGTTATCTAGGGGGAGATATGGGGTCAGAGCATGACAATGTGGTATTTCACACTGAGGCTTGGTGGTTATCTAGGGGGAGTGTTGGGGTCAGAGAATGACAATGTGGTATTTCACACTGAGGCTTGGTGGTTATCTAGGGGGAGTGTTGGGGTCAGAGCATGACAATGTGGTATTTCACACTGAGGCTTGGTGGTTATCTAGGGGGAGTTTTGGGGTCAGAGCATGACAATGTGGTATTTCACACTGAGGCTTGGTGGTTATCTAGGTGGAGATATGGGGTCAGAGCATGACAATGTGGTATTTCACACTGAGGCTTGGTGGTTATCTAGGGGGAGTGTTGGGGTCAGAGCATGACAATGTGGTATTTCACACTGAGGCTTGGTGGTTATCTAGGGGGAGATATGGGGTCAGAGCATGACAATGTGGTATTTCACACTGAGGCTTGGTGGTTATCTAGGGGGAGTGTTGGGGTCAGAGCATGACAATGTGGTATTTCACACTGAGGCTTGGTGGTTATCTAGGGGGAGTGTTGGGGTCAGAGCATGACAATGTGGTATTTCACACTGAGGCTTGGTGGTTATCTAGGGGGAGTGTTGGGGTCAGAGCATGACACCGAGGCTTGGTGGTTATCGAGGGGGAGTGTTGGGGTCAGAGCATGACAATGTGGTATTTCACACCGAGGCTTGGTGGTTATCTAGGGGGAGTGTTGGGGTCAGAGCATGACAATGTGGTATTTCACACCGAGGCTTGGTGGTTATCTAGGGGGAGATATGGGGTCAGAGCATGACACCGAGGCTTGGTGGTTATCTAGGTGGAGATATGGGGTCAGAGCATGACAATGTGGTATTTCACACCGAGGCTTGGTGGTTATCTAGGTGGAGTGTTGGGGTCAGAGCATGACACCGAGGCTTGGTGGTTATCTAGGGGGAGTGTTGGGGTCAGAGCATGACACCGATGCTTGGTGGTTATCTAGGGGGACTGTTGGGGTCAGAGCATGACACCGAGGCTTGGTGGTTATCTAGGGGGAGTGTTGGGGTCAGAGCATGACACCGAGGCTTGGTGGTTATCTAGGGGGAGTGTTGGGGTCAGAGCATGACACCGAGGCTTGGTGGTTATCTAGGTGGAGATATGGGGTCAGAGCATGACACCGAGGCTTGGTGGATATCGAGGGGGAGTGTTGGGGTCAGAGAATGACAATGTGGTATTTCACACCGAGGCTTGGTGGTTATCTAGGGGGAGTGTTGGGGTCAGAGCATGATAATGTGGTATTTCACACCGAGGCTTGGTGGTTATCTAGGGGGAGTGTTGGGGTCAGAGCATGACAATGTGGTATTTCACACTGAGGCTTGGTGGTTATCTAGGGGGAGTGTTGGGGTCAGAGCATGACAATGTGGTATTTCACACTGAGGCTTGGTGGTTATCTAGGGGGAGTGTTGGGGTCAGAGCATGACACCGAGGCTTGGTGGTTATCGAGGGGGAGTGTTGGGGTCAGAGCATGACAATGTGGTATTTCACACCGAGGCTTGGTGGTTATCTAGGGGGAGTGTTGGGGTCAGAGCATGACAATGTGGTATTTCACACCGAGGCTTGGTGGTTATCTAGGGGGAGATATGGGGTCAGAGCATGACACCGAGGCTTGGTGGTTATCTAGGTGGAGATATGGGGTCAGAGCATGACAATGTGGTATTTCACACCGATGCTTGGTGGTTATCTAGGTGGAGTGTTGGGGTCAGAGCATGACACCGAGGCTTGGTGGTTATCTAGGGGGAGTGTTGGGGTCAGAGCATGACACCGAGGCTTGGTGGTTATCTAGGGGGAGTGTTGGGGTCAGAGCATGACACCGAGGCTTGGTGGTTATCTAGGGGGAGTGTTGGGGTCAGAGCATGACACCGAGGCTTGGTGGTTATCTAGGGGGAGTGTTGGGGTCAGAGCATGACAATGTGGTATTTCACACTGAGGCTTGGTGGTTATCTAGGGGGAGTGTTGGGGTCAGAGCATGACACCGAGGCTTGGTGGTTATCTAGGTGGAGATATGGGGTCAGAGCATGACACCGAGGCTTGGTGGTTATCTAGGTGGAGATATGGGGTCAGAGAATGACACCGAGGCTTGGTGGTTATCTAGGTGGAGATATGGGGTCAGAGCATGACACCGAGGCTTGGTGGATAACGAGGGGGAGATATGGGGTCAGAGCATGACACCGAGGCTTGGTGGTTACCGAGGGGGAGTGTTGGGGTCAGAGCATGACACCGAGGCTTGGTGGTTATCTAGGGGGAGATATGGGGTCAGAGCATGACACCGAGGCTTGGTGGTTATCTAGGGGGAGATATGGGGTCAGAGCATGACACCGAGGCTTGGTGGTTATCTAGGTGGAGATATGGGGTCAGAGCATGACACCGAGGCTTGGTGGTTATCTAGGGGGAGTGTTGGGGTCAGAGCATGACAATGTGGTATTTCACACTGAGGCTTGGTGGTTATCTAGGGGGAGTGTTGGGGTCAGAGCATGACACCGAGGCTTGGTGGTTATCTAGGTGGAGTGTTGGGGTCAGAGCATGACACTGAGGCTTGGTGGTTATCTAGGTGGAGATATGGGGTCAGAGCATGACAATGTGGTATTTCACACTGAGGCTTGGTGGTTATCTAGGTGGAGTGTTGGGGTCAGAGCATGACAATGTGGTATTTCACACTGAGGCTTGGTGGTTATCTAGGGGGAGTGTTGGGGTCAGAGCATGACAATGTGGTATTTCACACTGAGGCTTGGTGGTTATCTAGGTGGAGATAAGGGGTCAGAGCATGACAATGTGGTATTTCACACTGAGGCTTGGTGGTTATCTAGGGGGAGTGTTGGGGTCAGAGCATGACAATGTGGTATTTCACACTGAGGCTTGGTGGTTATCTAGGGGGAGATATGGGGTCAGAGCATGACAATGTGGTATTTCACACTGAGGCTTGGTGGTTATCTAGGGGGAGTGTTGGGGTCAGAGAATGACAATGTGGTATTTCACACTGAGGCTTGGTGGTTATCTAGGGGGAGTGTTGGGGTCAGAGCATGACAATGTGGTATTTCACACTGAGGCTTGGTGGTTATCTAGGGGGAGTTTTGGGGTCAGAGCATGACAATGTGGTATTTCACACTGAGGCTTGGTGGTTATCTAGGTGGAGATATGGGGTCAGAGCATGACAATGTGGTATTTCACACTGAGGCTTGGTGGTTATCTAGGGGGAGTGTTGGGGTCAGAGCATGACAATGTGGTATTTCACACTGAGGCTTGGTGGTTATCTAGGGGGAGATATGGGGTCAGAGCATGACAATGTGGTATTTCACACTGAGGCTTGGTGGTTATCTAGGGGGAGTGTTGGGGTCAGAGCATGACAATGTGGTATTTCACACTGAGGCTTGGTGGTTATCTAGGGGGAGTGTTGGGGTCAGAGCATGACAATGTGGTATTTCACACTGAGGCTTGGTGGTTATCTAGGGGGAGTGTTGGGGTCAGAGCATGACACCGAGGCTTGGTGGTTATCGAGGGGGAGTGTTGGGGTCAGAGCATGACAATGTGGTATTTCACACCGAGGCTTGGTGGTTATCTAGGGGGAGTGTTGGGGTCAGAGCATGACAATGTGGTATTTCACACCGAGGCTTGGTGGTTATCTAGGGGGAGATATGGGGTCAGAGCATGACACCGAGGCTTGGTGGTTATCTAGGTGGAGATATGGGGTCAGAGCATGACAATGTGGTATTTCACACCGAGGCTTGGTGGTTATCTAGGTGGAGTGTTGGGGTCAGAGCATGACACCGAGGCTTGGTGGTTATCTAGGGGGAGTGTTGGGGTCAGAGCATGACACCGATGCTTGGTGGTTATCTAGGGGGACTGTTGGGGTCAGAGCATGACACCGAGGCTTGGTGGTTATCTAGGGGGAGTGTTGGGGTCAGAGCATGACACCGAGGCTTGGTGGTTATCTAGGGGGAGTGTTGGGGTCAGAGCATGACACCGAGGCTTGGTGGTTATCTAGGTGGAGATATGGGGTCAGAGCATGACACCGAGGCTTGGTGGATATCGAGGGGGAGTGTTGGGGTCAGAGAATGACAATGTGGTATTTCACACCGAGGCTTGGTGGTTATCTAGGGGGAGTGTTGGGGTCAGAGCATGATAATGTGGTATTTCACACCGAGGCTTGGTGGTTATCTAGGGGGAGTGTTGGGGTCAGAGCATGACAATGTGGTATTTCACACTGAGGCTTGGTGGTTATCTAGGTGGAGATATGGGGTCAGAGCATGACAATGTGGTATTTCACACTGAGGCTTGGTGGTTATCTAGGTGGAGATATGGGGTCAGAGCATGACAATGTGGTATTTCACACTGAGGCTTGGTGGTTATCTAGGGGGAGTGTTGGGGTCAGAGCATGACAATGTGGTATTTCACACTGAGGCTTGGTGGTTATCTAGGGGGAGTGTTGGGGTCAGAGCATGACAATGTGGTATTTCACACTGAGGCTTGGTGGTTATCTAGGGGGAGTGTTGGGGTCAGAGCATGACAATGTGGTATTTCACACTGAGGCTTGGTGGTTATCTAGGGGGAGTGTTGGGGTCAGAGCATGACAATGTGGTATTTCACACTGAGGCTTGGTGGTTATCTAGGGGGAGATATGGGGTCAGAGCATGACAATGTGGTATTTCACACTGAGGCTTGGTGGTTATCTAGGGGGAGTGTTGGGGTCAGAGCATGACAATGTGGTATTTCACACTGAGGCTTGGTGGTTATCTAGGGGGAGTGTTGGGGTCAGAGCATGACAATGTGATATTTCACACTGAGGCTTGGTGGTTATCTTGCCAAGGTGGCATAGCAGTTCAGACGTCTTTTGTCCTCGTCTTGTCGTGTCCTGTATATATATATATATTTACAACTTTTTCACATACATTTTATTTTTATTTTCCATCAACTCATCTTCAAAACACTCTCCTGCAACCCGCCTCACCAATGTATATTTATAAAAAAGTATTATTTACCTCAGATCTGTAATCCTCCAAGAAGCTAGCCAGAAACTCCAAGAAGCTAGCCTGCAACTAGCCAGAAGCTAATCCAGAAGCTAGTTCAGAAGCTAGTTGGCTCCTTTACTGGTAAGTCGTTGGTGTTCAGCTAACCACGGTTTGTGTCATCGGCTATCCTTTGGCTCGAAAGTCTATCGCCAGTTCTGTACGGCGCAGCGCGGCTCGGAGCGGAGCATACCGGACCAATTTTTCTCTCCATGTCCCTGGATTTCGACTGCTCTCTGGACATTCATGCCCGGATCTCACAGCTAGCTAGCTGCTATCCGTGTGACTATCGGCCTTCGTCGATTCCGGAGCAAACATCAATTGTTCCGGAGCTAGCAAGCTCCGTCAATCACTCCTGAGTTCCATCAATCGCACCTGGGCTGCAGTCGCCTATCCGGACCCGTTTTGCTGCCTTCGCGGAGCCCCACCGGGCCTTCACAACTGGACTGCCGACGTTATCTACCCGAAGGGGTTATTCGGCTGGCTCCTCCGTCGCGACGTTACCTGAACGCCCATCTGCGGCCTGCTAACCGTTAGCTGTCTTACCGGCTGCTATCTGAATAGACAATCGGACAATTTTTTTTATTTTTTATTATTATTATTATGTTTTTTTCTTGGGCCTCTATAACTATATCTATTGTTTTTATTTTTGTTGTTGTTGTGTGATTTGGATTGATCCCCTCTACCACACGGAACCCCACTAATCTACTGACGGAGCGCAGGAGGTGGCTAACAACAGACCTCCATCCTATGCTAGCTTGCTACCGATGCCCTGGCTAGCTGTCTAAATCACCAACCAACCTCTCCACTCACCGGACCCTTTTGATCACTCGACTAAGCATGCCTCTCCTTAATGTCAATATGTCTTGTCCATTTCTGTTCTGGTTAGTGTTTATTGGCTTATTTCACTGTAGAGCCTATAGTCCTGCTCACTATACCTTATCCAACCTATTAGTTCCACCACCCACACATGCAATGACATCTCCTGGTTTCAACGATGTTTCTAGAGACAATATCTCTCTCTTCATCACTCAATACCTAGGTTTACCTCCACTGTATTCACATCCTACCATACATTTGTCTGTACATTATACCTTGATGCTATTTTATCGCCCCCAGAAACCTCCTTTTACTCTATGTTCCAGACGTTCTAGACGACCAATTCTCATAGCTTTTAGCCGTACCCTTATTCTACTCCTCCTATGTTCCTCTGGCGATGTAGAGGTGAATCCAGGCCCTGCAGTGCCTAGCTCCACTCCTATTCCCCAGGCGCTCTCTTTTGACGACTTCTGTAACCGTAATAGCCTTGGTTTCATGCATGTTAACATTAGAAGCCTCCTCCCTAAGTTTGTTCTATTCACTGCTTTAGCACACTCTGCCAACCCGGATGTTCTAGCTGTGTCTGAATCCTGGCTTAGGAAGACCACCAAAAACTCAGACATTTTAATTCCAAACTACAACATTTTCAGACAAGATAGAACTGCCAAAGGGGGCGGTGTTGCAATCTACTGCAAAGATAGCCTGCAGAGTTCTGTCCTACTATCCAGGTCTGTACCCAAACAATTCGAACTTCTACTTTTAAAAATCCACCTCTCTAAAAACAAGTCTCTCACCGTTGCCGCCTGCTATAGACCACCCTCTGCCCCCAGCTGTGCTCTGGACACCATATGTGAACTGATTGCCCCCCATCTATCTTCAGAGTTCGTGCTGCTAGGCGACCTAAACTGGAACATGCTTAACACCCCAGCCATCCTACAATCTAAACTTGATGCCCTCAATCTCACACAAATAATCAATGAACCTACCAGGTACCTCCCCAAAACCTTAAACACGGGCACCCTCATAGATCTCATCCTAACCAACTTCCCCTCTAAATACACCTCTGCTGTCTTCAACCAAGATCTCAGCGATCACTGCCTCATTGCCTGCATCCGTAATGGGTCAGCGGTCAAACGACCTCCACTCATCACTGTAAAACGCTCCCTGAAACACTTCTGCGAGCAGGCCTTTCTAATCGACCTGGCCGGGGTATCCTGGAAGGATATTGATCTCATCCCGTCAGTAGAGGATGCCTGGATATTTTTTAAAAATGCCTTCCTAACCATCTTAAATAAACATGCCCCATTTAAGAAATTTAGAACCAGGAACAGATATAGCCCTTGGTTCTCCCCAGACCTGACTGCCCTTAACCAACACAAAAACATCCTATGGCGTTCTGCATTAGCATCGAACAGCCCCCGTGATATGCAGCTGTTCAGGGAAGCTAGAAATCATTATACACAGGCAGTTAGAAAAGCCAAGGCTAGCTTTTTCAAGCAGAAATTTGCTTCCTGCAACACTAACTCAAAAAAGTTCTGGGACACTGTAAAGTCCATGGAGAATAAGAACACCTCCTCCCAGCTGCCCACTGCACTGAAGATAGGAAACACTGTCACCACTGATAAATCCACCATAATTGAGAATTTCAATAAGCATTTTTCTACGGCTGGCCATGCTTTCCACCTGGCTACTCCTACCCCGGACAACAGCACTGCACCCCCAACAGCAACTCGCCCAAGCCTTCCCCATTTCTCCTTCTCCCAAATCTATTCAGCTGATGTTCTGAAAGAGCTGCAAAATCTGGACCCCTACAAATCAGCCGGGCTAGACAATCTGGACCCTTTCTTCCTAAAATTATCTGCCGAAATTGTTGCCACCCCTATTACTAGCCTGTTCAACCTCTCTTTCGTGTCGTCTGAGATTCCCAAAGATTGGAAAGCAGCTGCGGTCATCCCCCTCTTCAAAGGGGGGGACACTCTTGACCCAAACTGCTACAGACCTATATCTATCCTACCGTGCCTTTCTAAGGTCTTCGAAAGCCAAGTCAACAAACAGATTACCGACCATTTCGAATCTCACCATACCTTCTCTGCTATGCAATCCGGTTTCAGAGCTGGTCATGGGTGCACCTCAGCCACGCTCAAGGTCTTAAACGATATCTTAACCGCCATCGATAAGAAACATTACTGTGCAGCCGTATTCATTGATCTGGCCAAGGCTTTCGACTCTGTCAATCACCATATCCTCATCGGCAGACTCGACAGCCTTGGTTTCTCAAATGATTGCCTCGCCTGGTTCACCAACTACTTCTCTGATAGAGTTCAGTGTGTCAAATCGGAGGGTCTGCTGTCCGGACCTCTGGCAGTCTCTATGGGGGTGCCACAGGGTTCAATTCTTGGACCGACTCTCTTCTCTGTATACATCAATGAGGTCGCTCTTGCTGCTGGTGAGTCCCTGATCCACCTCTACGCAGACGACACCATTCTGTATACTTCCGGCCCTTCTTTGGACACTGTGTTAACAACCCTCCAGGCAAGCTTCAATGCCATACAACTCTCCTTCCGTGGCCTCCAATTGCTCTTAAATACAAGTAAAACTAAATGCATGCTCTTCAACCGATCGCTACCTGCACCTACCCGCCTGTCCAACATCACTACTCTGGACGGCTCTGACTTAGAATACGTGGACAACTACAAATACTTAGGTGTCTGGTTAGACTGTAAACTCTCCTTCCAGACCCATATCAAACATCTCCAATCCAAAGTTAAATCTAGAATTGGCTTCCTATTTCGCAACAAAGCATCCTTCACTCATGCTGCCAAACATACCCTTGTAAAACTGACCATCCTACCAATCCTCGACTTTGGCGATGTCATTTACAAAATAGCCTCCAATACCCTACTCAACAAATTGGATGCAGTCTATCACAGTGCAATCCGTTTTATCACCAAAGCCCCATATACTACCCACCATTGCGACCTGTACACTCTCGTTGGCTGGCCCTCGCTTCATACTCGTCGCCAAACCCACTGGCTCCATGTCATCTACAAGACCCTGCTAGGTAAAGTCCCCCCTTATCTCAGCTCGCTGGTCACCATAGCATCTCCCACCTGTAGCACACGCTCCAGCAGGTATATCTCTCTAGTCACCCCCAAAACCAATTCTTTCTTTGGCCGCCTCTCCTTCCAGTTCTCTGCTGCCAATGACTGGAACGAACTACAAAAATCTCTGAAACTGGAAACACTTATCTCCCTCACTAGCTTTAAGCACCAACTGTCAGAGCAGCTCACAGATTACTGCACCTGTACATAGCCCACCTATAATTTAGCCCAAACAACTACCTCTTTCCCAACTGTATTTAATTTTAATTTATTTATTTATTTTGCTCCTTTGCACCCCATTATTTTTTATTTCTACTTTGCACATTCTTCCATTGCAAAACTACCATTCCAGTATTTTACTTGCTATATTGTATTTACTTTGCCATCATGGCCTTTTTTGCCTTTACCTCCCTTCTCACCTCACATTGTATATAGACTTGTTTATACTGCATTATTGACTGTATGTTTGTTTTTACTCCATGTGTAACTCTGTGTCGTTTTATCTGTCGAACTGCTTTGCTTTATCTTGGCCAGGTCGCAATTGTAAATGAGAACTTGTTCTCAACTTGCCTACCTGGTTAAATAAAGGTAAATAAAAAATAATCTAGGGGGAGTGTTGGGGTCAGAGCATGACAATGTGGTATTTCACACTGAGGCTTGGTGGTTATCTAGGTGGAGATATGGGGTCAGAGCATGACAATGTGGTATTTCACACTGAGGCTTGGTGGTTATCTAGGGGGAGTGTTGGGGTCAGAGCATGACAATGTGGTATTTCACACTGAGGCTTGGTGGTTATCTAGGGGGAGATATGGGGTCAGAGCATGACAATGTGGTATTTCACACTGAGGCTTGGTGGTTATCTAGGGGGAGTGTTGGGGTCAGAGCATGACAATGTGGTATTTCACACTGAGGCTTGGTGGTTATCTAGGGGGAGTGTTGGGGTCAGAGCATGACAATGTGGTATTTCACACTGAGGCTTGGTGGTTATCTAGGGGGAGTGTTGGGGTCAGAGCATGACACCGAGGCTTGGTGGTTATCGAGGGGGAGTGTTGGGGTCAGAGCATGACAATGTGGTATTTCACACCGAGGCTTGGTGGTTATCTAGGGGGAGTGTTGGGGTCAGAGCATGACAATGTGGTATTTCACACCGAGGCTTGGTGGTTATCTAGGGGGAGATATGGGGTCAGAGCATGACACCGAGGCTTGGTGGTTATCTAGGTGGAGATATGGGGTCAGAGCATGACAATGTGGTATTTCACACCGATGCTTGGTGGTTATCTAGGTGGAGTGTTGGGGTCAGAGCATGACACCGAGGCTTGGTGGTTATCTAGGGGGAGTGTTGGGGTCAGAGCATGACACCGAGGCTTGGTGGTTATCTAGGGGGAGTGTTGGGGTCAGAGCATGACACCGAGGCTTGGTGGTTATCTAGGGGGAGTGTTGGGGTCAGAGCATGACACCGAGGCTTGGTGGTTATCTAGGGGGAGTGTTGGGGTCAGAGCATGACAATGTGGTATTTCACACTGAGGCTTGGTGGTTATCTAGGGGGAGTGTTGGGGTCAGAGCATGACACCGAGGCTTGGTGGTTATCTAGGTGGAGATATGGGGGCAGAGCATGACACCGAGGCTTGGTGGTTATCTAGGTGGAGATATGGGGTCAGAGAATGACACCGAGGCTTGGTGGTTATCTAGGGGGAGTGTTGGGGTCAGAGCATGACAATGTGGTATTTCACACTGAGGCTTGGTGGTTATCTAGGGGGAGTGTTGGGGTCAGAGCATGACACCGAGGATTGGTGGTTATCTAGGGGGAGTGTTGGGGTCAGAGCATGACACCAAGGCTTGGTGGTTATCTAGGGGGAGTGTTGGGGTCAGAGCATGACACCGAGACTTGGTGGTTATCTAGGGGGAGTGTTGGGGTCAGAGCATGACACCGAGGCTTGGTGGTTATCTAGGTGGAGATATGGGGTCAGAGCATGACACCGAGGCTTGGTGGATAACGAGGGGGAGTGTTGGGGTCAGAGCATGACACCGAGGCTTGGTGGTTACCGAGGGGGAGTGTTGGGGTCAGAGCATGACACCGAGGCTTGGTGGTTATCTAGGGGGAGATATGGGGTCAGAGCATGACACCGAGGCTTGGTGGTTATCTAGGGGGAGATATGGGGTCAGAGCATGACACCGAGGCTTGGTGGTTATCTAGGTGGAGATATGGGGTCAGAGCATGACACCGAGGCTTGGTGGTTATCTAGGGGGAGATATGGGGTCAGAGCATGACACCGAGGCTTGGTGGTTATCTAGGGGGAGATATGGGGTCAGAGCATGACACCGAGGCTTGGTGGTTATCTAGGTGGAGATATGGGGTCAGAGCATGACACCGAGGCTTGGTGGTTATCTAGGGGGAGTGTTGGGGTCAGAGCATGACACCGAGGCTTGGTGGTTATCGAGGGGGAGTGTTGGGGTCAGAGCATGACACCGAGGCTTGGTGGTTATCTAGGGGGAGTGTTGGGGTCAGAGCATGACACCGAGGCTTGGTGGTTATCTAGGGGGAGTGTTGGGGTCAGAGCATGACATCGAGGCTTGGTGGTTATCTAGGGGGAGTGTTGGGGTCAGAGCATGACACCGAGGCTTGGTGGTTATCTAGGGAGAGTGTTGGGGTCAGAGCATGACACCGAGGCTTGGTGGTTATCTAGGGGGAGATATGGGGTCAGAGCATGACAATGTGGTATTTCACACTGAGGCTTGGTGGTTATCTAGGGGGAGTGTTGGGGTCAGAGCATGACAATGTGGTATTTCACACCGGGGCTTGGTGGTTATCTAGGGGGAGATATGGGGTCAGAGCATGACACCGAGGCTTGGTGGTTATCTAGGGGGAGTGTTGGGGTCAGAGCATGACACCGAGGCTTGGTGGTTATCTAGGGGGAGATATGGGGTCAGAGCATGACAATGTGGTATTTCACACTGAGGCTTGGTGGTTATCTAGGGGGAGTGTTGGGGTCAGAGCATGACAATGTGGTATTTCACACTGAGGCTTGGTGGTTATCTAGGGGGAGTGTTGGGGTCAGAGCATGACACCGAGGCTTGGTGGTTATCTAGGTGGAGTGTTGGGGTCAGAGCATGACACCGAGGCTTGGTGGTTATCTAGGTGGAGTGTTGGGGTCAGAGCATGACACTGAGGCTTGGTGGTTATCTAGGTGGAGATATGGGGTCAGAGCATGACAATGTGGTATTTCACACTGAGGCTTGGTGGTTATCTAGGGGGAGTGTTGGGGTCAGAGCATGACAATGTGGTATTTCACACCGAGGCTTGGTGGTTATCTAGGGGGAGTGTTGGGGTCAGAGCATGACAATGTGGTATTTCACACCGAGGCTTGGTGGTTATCTAGGGGGAGTGTTGGGGTCAGAGCATGACAATGTGGTATTTCACACTGAGGCTTGGTGGTTATCTAGGTGGAGATATGGGGTCAGAGCATGACAATGTGGTATTTCACACTGAGGCTTGGTGGTTATCTAGGTGGAGATATGGGGTCAGAGCATGACAATGTGGTATTTCACACTGAGGCTTGGTGGTTATCTAGGGGGAGTTTTGGGGTCAGAGCATGACAATGTGGTATTTCACACTGAGGCTTGGTGGTTATCTAGGGGGAGTGTTGGGGTCAGAGCATGACAATGTGGTATTTCACACTGAGGCTTGGTGGTTATCTAGGGGGAGTGTTGGGGTCAGAGCATGACAATGTGGTATTTCACACTGAGGCTTGGTGGTTATCTAGGGGGAGTGTTGGGGTCAGAGCATGACAATGTGGTATTTCACACTGAGGCTTGGTGGTTATCTAGGGGGAGTGTTGGGGTCAGAGCATGACAATGTGGTATTTCACACTGAGGCTTGGTGGTTATCTAGGTGGAGATATGGGGTCAGAGAATGACAATGTGGTATTTCACACTGAGGCTTGGTGGTTATCTAGGGGGAGTGTTGGGGTCAGAGCATGACAATGTGGTATTTCACACTGAGGCTTGGTGGTTATCTAGGGGGAGATATGGGGTCAGAGCATGACAATGTGGTATTTCACACTGAGGCTTGGTGGTTATCTAAGGGGAGTGTTGGGGTCAGAGCATGACAATGTGGTATTTCACACTGAGGCTTGGTGGTTATCTAGGGGGAGTGTTGGGGTCAGAGCATGACAATGTGGTATTTCACACTGAGGCTTGGTGGTTATCTAGGGGGAGTGTTGGGGTCAGAGCATGACAATGTGGTATTTCACACTGAGGCTTGGTGGTTATCTAGGGGGAGTGTTGGGGTCAGAGCATGACAATGTGGTATTTCACACCGAGGCTTGGTGGTTATCGAGGGGGAGTGTTGGGGTCAGAGCATGACACCGAGGCTTGGTGGTTATCTAGGGGGAGTGTTGGGGTCAGAGCATGACACCGAGGCTTGGTGGTTATCTAGGGGGAGTGTTGGGGTCAGAGCATGACACCGAGGCTTGGTGGTTATCTAGGGGGAGTGTTGGGGTCAGAGCATGACAATGTGGTATTTCACACTGAGGCTTGGTGGTTATCTAGGGGGAGTGTTGGGGTCAGAGCATGACAATGTGGTATTTCACACTGAGGCTTGGTGGTTATCTAGGGGGAGTGTTGGGGTCAGAGCATGACAATGTGGTATTTCACACTGAGGCTTGGTGGTTATCTAGGGGGAGTGTTGGGGTCAGAGCATGACAATGTGGTATTTCACACCGAGGCTTGGTGGTTATCTAGGGGGAGTGTTGGGGTCAGAGCATGACACCGAGGCTTGGTGGTTATCGAGGGGGAGTGTTGGGGTCAGAGCATGACAATGTGGTATTTCACACTGAGGCTTGGTGGTTATCTAGGGGGAGTGTTGGGGTCAGAGCATGACAATGTGGTATTTCACACCGAGGCTTGGTGGTTATCTAGGGGGAGTGTTGGGGTCAGAGCATGACAATGTGGTATTTCACACTGAGGCTTGGTGGTTATCTAGGGGGAGTGTTGGGGTCAGAGCATGACAATGTGGTATTTCACACTGAGGCTTGGTGGTTATCTAGGGGGAGATATGGGGTCAGAGCATGACAATGTGGTATTTCACACTGAGGCTTGGTGGTAATCTAGGGGGAGTGTTGGGGTCAGAGCATGACAATGTGGTATTTCACACTGAGGCTTGGTGGTTATCTAGGGGGAGATATGGGGTCAGAGCATGACAATGTGGTATTTCACACTGAGGCTTGGTGGTTATCTAGGGGGAGTGTTGGGGTCAGAGCATGACAATGTGGTATTTCACACTGAGGCTTGGTGGTTATCTAGGGGGAGTGTTGGGGTCAGAGCATGACAATGTGGTATTTCACACTGAGGCTTGGTGGTTATCTAGGGGGAGATATGGGGTCAGAGCATGACAATGTGGTATTTCACACTGAGGCTTGGTGGTAATCTAGGGGGAGTGTTGGGGTCAGAGCATGACAATGTGGTATTTCACACTGAGGCTTGGTGGTTATCTAGGGGGAGATATGGGGTCAGAGCATGACAATGTGGTATTTCACACTGAGGCTTGGTGGTTATCTAGGGGGAGTGTTGGGGTCAGAGCATGACAATGTGGTATTTCACACTGAGGCTTGGTGGTTATCTAGGGGGAGTGTTGGGGTCAGAGCATGACACCGAGGCTTGGTGGTTATCGAGGGGGAGTGTTGGGGTCAGAGCATGACACAGAGGCTTGGTGGTTATCTAGGGGGAGTGTTGGGGTCAGAGCATGACACCGAGGCTTGGTGGTTATCGAGGGGGAGTGTTGGGGTCAGAGCATGACAGCGAGGCTTGGTGGTTATCGAGGGGGAGTGTTGAGGTCAGAGCATGACAATGTGGCTTGGTGGTTATCGAGGGGGAGTGTTGGGGTCAGAGCATGACAATGTGGCTTGGTGGTTATCGAGGGGGAGTGTTGGGGTCAGAGCATGACACCGAGGCTTGGTGGTTATCGAGGGGGAGTGTTGGGGTCAGAGCATGACAATGTGGCTTGGTGGTTATCGAGGGGGAGTGTTGGGGTCAGAGAATGACAATGTGGCTTGGTGGTTATTGAGGGGGAGTGTTGGGGTCAGAGCATGACAATGTGGCTTGGTGGTTATCGAGGGGGAGTGTTGGGGTCAGAGCATGACACCGAGGATTGGTGGTTATCGAGGGGGAGTGTTGGGGTCAGAGCATGACAATGTGGCTTGGTGGTTATCGAGGGGGAGTGTTGGGGTCAGAGCATGACACCGAGGCTTGGTGGTTATCGAGGGGGAGTGTTGGGGTCAGAGCATGACAATGTGGCTTGGTGGTTATCGAGGGGGAGTGTTGGGGTCAGAGGATGACAATGTGGCTTGGTGGTTATCTAGGGGGAGTGTTGGGGTCAGAGCATGACAATGTGGCTTGGTGGTTATCGAGGGGAGTGTTGGGGTCAGAGCATGACAATGTGGCTTGGTGGTTATCGAGGGGGAGTGTTGAGTTCAGAGCATGATGACAATGTGGCTTGGTGGTTATCGAGGGGGAGTGTTGGGGTCAGAGCATGACAATGTGGCTTGGTGGTTATCGAGAGGGAGTGTTGGGGTCAGAGCATGACACCGAGGCTTGGTGGTTATCGAGGGGGAGTGTTGGGGTCAGAGCATGACAATGTGGCTTGGTGGTTATCGAGGGGGAGTGTTGGGGTCAGAGCATGACACCGAGGCTTGGTGGTTATCTAGGTGTAGTGTTGGGGTCAGAGCATGACACTGAGGCTTGGTGGTTATCTAGGTGGAGATATGGGGTCAGAGCATGACAATGTGGTATTTCACACTGAGGCTTGGTGGTTATCTAGGGGGAGTGTTGGGGTCAGAGCATGACAATGTGGTATTTCACACCGAGGCTTGGTGGTTATCTAGGGGGAGTGTTGGGGTCAGAGCATGATAATGTGGTATTTCACACTGAGGCTTGGTGGTTATCTAGGGGGAGTGTTGGGGTCAGAGCATGACAATGTGGTATTTCACACTGAGGCTTGGTGGTTATCTAGGGGGAGTGTTGGGGTCAGAGCATGACAATGTGGTATTTCACACTGAGGCTTGGTGGTTATCTAGGGGGAGTGTTGGGGTCAGAGCATGACAATGTGGTATTTCACACTGAGGCTTGGTGGTTATCTAGGGGGAGTGTTGGGGTCAGAGCATGACACCGAGGCTTGGTGGTTATCGAGGGGGAGTGTTGGGGTCAGAGCATGACAATGTGGTATTTCACACCGAGGCTTGGTGGTTATCTAGGGGGAGTGTTGGGGTCAGAGCATGACAATGTGGTATTTCACACCGAGGCTTGGTGGTTATCTAGTGGGAGTGTTGGGGTTAGAGCATGACAATGTGGTATTTCACACTGGGGCTTGGTGGTTATCTAGGGGGAGTGTTGGGGTCAGAGCATGACAATGTGGTATTTCACACTGAGGCTTGGTGGTTATCTAGGGGGTGTGTTGGGGTCAGAGCATGACAATGTGGTATTTCACACTGAGGCTTGGTGGTTATCTAGGGGGAGTGTTGGGGTCAGAGCATGACAATGTGGTATTTCACACCGAGGCTTGGTGGTTATCTAGGGGGAGTGTTGGGGTCAGAGCATGACAATGTGGTATTTCACACTGAGGCTTGGTGGTTATCTAGGGGGAGTGTTGGGGTCAGAGCATGACAATGTGGTATTTCACACCGAGGCTTGGTGGTTATCGAGGGGGAGTGTTGGGGTCAGAGCATGACACCGAGGCTTGGTGGTTATCTAGGGGGAGTGTTGGGGTCAGAAAATGACACCGAGGCTTGGTAGTTATCTAGGGGGAGTGTTGGGGTCAGAGCATGACACCGAGGCTTGGTGGTTATCTAGGGGGAGTGTTGGGGTCAGAGCATGACACCGAGGCTTGGTGGTTATCTAGGGGGAGTGTTGGGGTCAGAGCATGACACCGAGGCTTGGTGGTTATCTAGGGGGAGTGTTGGGGTCAGAGCATGACAATGTGGTATTTCACACTGAGGCTTGGTGGTTATCTAGGGGGAGTGTTGGGGTCAGAGCATGACAATGTGGTATTTCACACTGAGGCTTGGTGGTTATCTAGGGGGAGTGTTGGGGTCAGAGCATGACAATGTGGTATTTCACACTGAGGCTTGGTGGTTATCTAGGGGGAGTGTTGGGGTCAGAGCATGACAATGTGGTATTTCACACTGAGGCTTGGTGGTTATCTAGGGGGAGTGTTGGGGTCAGAGCATGACAATGTGGTATTTCACACCGAGGCTTGGTGGTTATCTAGGGGGAGTGTTGGGGTCAGAGCATGACACCGAGGCTTGGTGGTTATCGAGGGGGAGTGTTGGGGTCAGAGCATGACAATGTGGTATTTCACACTGAGGCTTGGTGGTTATCTAGGGGGAGTGTTGGGGTCAGAGCATGACAATGTGGTATTTCACACCGAGGCTTGGTGGTTATCTAGGGGGAGTGTTGGGGTCAGAGCATGACAATGTGGTATTTCACACTGAGGCTTGGTGGTTATCTAGGGGGAGTGTTGGGGTCAGAGCATGACAATGTGGTATTTCACACTGAGGCTTGGTGGTTATCTAGGGGGAGATATGGGGTCAGAGCATGACAATGTGGTATTTCACACTGAGGCTTGGTGGTTATCTAGGGGGAGTGTTGGGGTCAGAGCATGACAATGTGGTATTTCACACTGAGGCTTGGTGGTTATCTAGGGGGAGATATGGGGTCAGAGCATGACAATGTGGTATTTCACACTGAGGCTTGGTGGTTATCTAGGGGGAGTGTTGGGGTCAGAGCATGACAATGTGGTATTTCACACTGAGGCTTGGTGGTTATCTAGGGGGAGTGTTGGGGTCAGAGCATGACACCGAGGCTTGGTGGTTATCGAGGGGGAGTGTTGGGGTCAGAGCATGACACAGAGGCTTGGTGGTTATCTAGGGGGAGTGTTGGGGTCAGAGCATGACACCGAGGCTTGGTGGTTATCTAGGGGGAGTGTTGGGGTCAGAGCATGACACCGAGGCTTGGTGGTTATCGAGGGGGAGTGTTGGGGTCAGAGCATGACAGCGAGGCTTGGTGGTTATCGAGGGGGAGTGTTGGGGTCAGAGCATGACAATGTGGCTTGGTGGTTATCGAGGGGGAGTGTTGGGGTCAGAGCATGACACCGAGGCTTGGTGGTTATCGAGGGGGAGTGTTGAGGTCAGAGCATGACAATGTGGCTTGGTGGTTATCGAGGGGGAGTGTTGGGGTCAGAGCATGACAATGTGGCTTGGTGGTTATCGAGGGGGAGTGTTGGGGTCAGAGCATGACACCGAGGCTTGGTGGTTATCGAGGGGGAGTGTTGGGGTCAGAGCTTGACACCGAGGCTTGGTGGTTATCGAGGGGGAGTGTTGGGGTCAGAGCATGACAATGTGGCTTGGTGGTTATCGAGGGGGAGTGTTGGGGTCAGAGCATGACAATGTGGCTTGGTGGTTATCGAGGGGGAGTGTTGGGGTCAGAGCATGACAATGTGGCTTGGTGGTTATCGAGGGGGAGTGTTGGGGTCAGAGCATGACACCGAGGATTGGTGGTTATCGAGGGGGAGTGTTGGGGTCAGAGCATGACAATGTGGCTTGGTGGTTATCGAGGGGGAGTGTTGGGGTCAGAGCATGACACCGAGGCTTGGTGGTTATCGAGGGGGAGTGTTGGGGTCAGAGCATGACAATGTGGCTTGGTGGTTATCGAGGGGGAGTGTTGGGGTCAGAGCATGACAATATGACTTGGTGGTTATCGAGGGGAGTGTTGGGGTCAGAGCATGACAATGTGGCTTGGTGGTTATCGAGGGGGAGTGTTGAGTTCAGAGCATGATGACAATGTGGCTTGGTGGTTATCGAGGGGGAGTGTTGGGGTCAGAGCATGACAATGTGGCTTGGTGGTTATCGAGAGGGAGTGTTGGGGTCAGAGCATGACACCGAGGCTTGGTGGTTATCGAGGGGGAGTGTTGGGGTCAGAGCATGACAATGTGGCTTGGTGGTTATCGAGGGGGAGTGTTGAGGTCAGAGCATGACAATGTGGCTTGGTGGTTATCGAGGGGGAGTGTTGGGGTCAGAGCATGACACCGAGGCTTGGTGGTTATCGAGGGGGAGTGTTGGGGTCAGAGCATGACAATGTGGCTTGGTGGTTATCGAGGGGGAGTGTTGGGGTCAGAGCATGACAATGTGGCTTGGTGGTTATCGAGGGGGAGTGTTGGGGTCAGAGCATGACAATGTGGCTTGGTGGTTATCGAGGGGGAGTGATGGGGTCAGAGCATGACAATGTGGCTTGGTGGTTATCGAGGGGGAGTGTTGATTTCAGAGCATGACAATGTGGCTTGGTGGTTATCGAGGGGGAGTGTTGGGGTCAGAGCATGACAATGTGGCTTGGTGGTTATCGAGGGGGAGTGTTGAGTTCAGAGCATGACAATGTGGCTTGGTGGTTATCGAGGGGGAGTGTTGGGGTCAGAACATGACAATGTGGCTTGGTGGTTATCGAGGGGGAGTGTTGTAAAGATTGTTTGTAGTGAGAGGCGAACTGGTGTCATTGACAGTGGAAGTAAAAAAAGGACTTGACTTTCTGTGTAATGAAAAGATAATAACATAAAACAGCATCTGAGGACATAACAACTACGAAACGACACATATGGTATCAAGTAGTAACCAGAAAAGTGTAAAACAAAACAAAATATATTTTATATTCTTCAAAGTAGCCACCCTTTGCCTTGATGACAGCTTTGCACATTTTTGGCATTCTCACAGCTTTTCTCTCAACCATTATTTTCCACCAGTCTTTGAAGGAGTTCCCACATATGCTGAGCACTTGTTGGCTGCTTTTCCTTCCCTCTGCGGTCCAACTCATCCCAAACCATCTCAATTGGGTTGAGGTTGGGTGATTGTGGAGGCCAGGTCATCTGTTGCAGAACTCCATCACTCTCCTTCTTGGTCAAATAGCACTTATACACCCTGGAGGAGTGTTGGGTCATTGTCCTGTTGAAAACAAATTATGGTCCCACTAAGCCCAAACCAGATGGGATGGCGTATCGCTGCAGAATGCTGTGGTAGCCATGTTGGTTAAGTGTGTATTGAATTCTAAATAAATCACAGACAGTGTGACCAGCAAAGCCCACCCACACCATCACACCTCCTCCTCCATGCTTCACGGTGGGAACCACACAGACAGAAACTAAAACAAGAAGCTCCCACGCTGAGGTCTGTCCAACGCTGGTCCGACCAAGCTGACTCCACACTCCAAGACTGCTTCCATCACGTGGACTGGGAGATGTTTCGTATTGCGTCAGCCAACAACATTGACGAATACGCTGATTCGGTGTGCGAGTTCATTAGAACGTGCGTTGAAGATGTCGTTCCCATAGCAACGATTAAAACATTCCCCAACCAGAAACCGTGGATTGATGGCAGCATTCGTGTGGAACTGAAGGCGCGAACCACTGCTTTTAATCAGGGCAAGGTGTCTGGTAACATGACTGAATACAAACAGCGCAGCTATTCCCTCCGCAAGGCTATCAAACAAGCTAAGCGCCAGTACAGAGACAAAGTAGAATCTCAATTCAACGGCTCAGACACAAGAGGCATGTGGCAGGGTCTACAGTCAATCACGGACTACAGGAAGAAACCCAGCCCAGTCACGGACCAGGATGTCTTGCTCCCAGGCAGACTAAACAACTTTTTTGCCCGCTTTGAGGACAATACAGTGCCACTGACACGGCCTGCAACGAAAACATGCGGTCTCTCCTTCACTGCAGCCGAAGTGAGTAAGACATTTAAACGTGTTAACCCTCGCAAGGCTGCAGGCCCAGACGGCATCCCCAGCCGCGCCCTCAGAGCATGCGCAGACCAGCTGGCCGGTGTGTTTACGGACATATTCAACCAATCCCTATACCAGTCTGCTGTTCCCACATGCTTCAAGAGGGCCACCATTGTTCCTGTTCCCAAGAAAGCTAAGGTAACTGAGCTAAACGACTACCGCCCCGTAGCACTCACATCCGTCATCATGAAGCGCTTTGAGAGACTAGTCAAGGACCATATCACCTCCACCCTACCTGACACCATTGACCCACTCCAATATGCTTACCGCCCAAATAGGTCCACAGACGATGCAATCTCAACCACACTGCACACTGCCCTAACCCATCTGGACAAGAGGAATACCTATGTGAGAATGCTGTTCATCGACTACAGCTCGGCATTCAACACCATAGTACCCTCCAAGCTCGTCATCAAGCTCGAGACCCTGGGTCTCGACCCCGCCCTGTGCAACTGAGTACTGGACTTCCTGACGGGCCGCCCCCAGGTGGTGAGGGTAGGCAACAACATCTCCTCCCCGCTGATCCTCAACACTGGGGCCCCACAAGGGTGCGTTCTGAGCCCTCTCCTGTACTCCCTGTTCACCCACGACTGCGTGGCCACGCACGCCTCCAACTCAATCAGCAAGTTTGCGGACGACACAACAGTGGTAGGCTTGATTACCAACAACGACGAGACGGCCTACAGGGAGGAGGTGAGGGCCCTCGGAGTGTGGTGTCAGGAAAATAACCTCACACTCAACGTCAACAAAACTAAGGAGATGATTGTGGACTTCAGGAAACAGCAGAGGGAACACCCCCCCATCCACATCGATGGAACAGTAGTGGAGAGGGTAGCAAGTTTTAAGTTCCTCGGCATACACATCACAGACAAACTGAATTGGTCCACTCACACAGACAGCATCGTGAGGAAGGCGCAGCAGCGCCTCTTCAACCTCAGGAGGCTGAAGAAATTCGGCTTGTCACCAAAAGCACTCACAAACTTCTACAGATGCACAATCGAGAGCATCCTGGCGGGCTGTATCACCGCCTGGTATGGCAACTGCACCGCCCTCAACCGTAAGGCTCTCCAGAGGGTAGTGAGGTCTGCACAACGCATCACCGGGGGCAAACTACCTGCCCTCCAGGACACCTACACCACCCAATGCTACAGGAAGGCCATAAAGATCATCAAGGACATCAACCACCCGAGCCACTGCCTGTTCACCCCGCTGTCATCCAGAAGGCGAGGTCAGTACAGGTGCATCAAAGCTGGGGCCGAGAGACTGAAAAACAGCTTCTATCTCAAGGCCATCAGACTGTTAAACAGCCACCACTAACATTGAGTGGCTACTGCCAACACACTGTCAATGCCACTGACTCTACTCCAGCCACTTTAATCATGGGAATTGATGGGAAATGATGTAAATATATCACTAGCCACTTTAAACAATGCTACCTTATATAATGTTACTTACCCTACATTATTCATCTCATATGCATACGTAGATACTGTACTCTATATCATCGACTGCATCCTTATGTAATACATGTATCACTAGCCACTTTAACTATGCCACTTGGTTTACATACTCATCTCATATGTATATACTGTACTCGATATCATCTACTCTATCTTGCCTATGCTGCTCTGTACCATCACTCATTCATATATCTTTATGTACATATTCTCTATCCCCTTACACTGTGTATAAGACAGTAGTTTTTTTTGGAATTGTTAGTTAGATCACTTGTTCGTTATTACTGCATTGTCGGAACTAGAAGCACAAGCATTTCGCTACACTCGCATTAACATCTGCTAACCATGTGTATGTGACAAATACATTTGATTTGATTTGATTTGATTTGACATGCAGAGATCATATGTTCACCTACTCTGTGAATCACAAAGATACAGCGGTTGGAACCAAAAATCTCAAATTTGGACTCAGACTAAAAGGGCAGATTTCCACCGGTCTAATGTCCATTGCTCGTGTTTCATGGCCAAAGTCAGTCTTCTTTTTATTGGTGTCCTTTAGTAGTGGTTTCATTGCAGCAATGTGACTATGAAGGCCCAATTCTCCTCTGAACAGTTGATGATTAGATGTGTCTGTTACTTGAACTCAGTGAAGCATTTATTTGGGCTGTAATTTCTGAGTCTGGTAACTGTAATGAACTTCTCCTCTGCAGCAGAGGTAACTCTGGGTCTTCCTTTCCTGCGGCGGTCCTCATGAGAGAAAGTTTCATCATAGCGCTTGATGTTTTTTGCGACTGCCTTGAAGAAACTTTTAAAGTTCATGACATTTTCCGGACTGACAGAGCTTCATGTCTTAAAGTCATGATGGAATTTCATTTCTTTTTGCTTATTTGAGCTGTTCTTGCCATAATAGGGACTTGGTCTTTTACCAAATAGGGCTATCTTCCTTATGCCACCTCCACTTTGTCACAACACACCTGATTGGCTAAAACACATTAAAACCTCGTAGGGATCCGC